>NC_072470.1:12540617-12660617 GCF_027596085.1 Anoplopoma fimbria | reverse complement strand
TGTTTAACGTGGAGTGTCAACAGACCATTTCTGTCTCCAAACCCTGCACTGGGAAAACCAAGACAAAAAGCAAAGGTGAGACTGACCAGTTTACCTGCTGGTTGTTTCTTCACCTCCGTGGAGATCTGGCTCTTTAGGCAGCCATGTTTGGAGGTTTTCTTGTCTTGGCAACATACCCGAGGAGTTTGTGCTTGATTGCAAACTGTTGAGATGTTTCTGGAATCTAGTACGGAATTTTACTGTCCTGAAGTTGATGGTTCCTCATGGTTCCTGACGTTGAACCCTGAGAACTTTTGAGCAATCTTCAGTGTGTTCTATCCGGCACTTTTGACATCTTAACTTTAGAAGCTTCTCTTTTTCCTCTCCTGAGGATCCTCTGAACTACCAGTTTATAGTTTTAGGCTTCTGTGATGTTCCACTTCAATAACAAACCAGCATTTAGTGAATTAATGGTGTAATGTTTGTGTCTTTATTCCAGGAAAGAAGAGAAAAGGCAAGAGCAACTAGAGAAGAGTCCCCACGGAAAGAGTCTTCGCAGTCAAAGAACAGTAATGGTCTGAACCAGCTGACAGTTGCACAGTGACCCCAACACTTATAATTGTTGCCTGATTCCCATAGACACACTTTTATACCCAAGTTTCCTCAACTATGACAAACACATGATGTTTGTTTTTCAAAAGAATCTGTAATGCACTTCATCTCTATAGGACTAATACAGTGAGCAACCAGCCAACACAGCTGCTTCCAAATCAAAGTGAATTTGGAATATTCAGATTACACTTATACTAAAAGGACCCCCCGTTAAGGTGTTCTCTCTATGTGACCCAACATCACTCCAAAAACCTTTTCTGGGCATCCACTCCACCATAGCTTCACTGGGAATGTGAGCTATTTCAACTCCCAGTTGTCTCAGCCGGTCTGAATCATTTTGTTTCTTATTCTTGGATGTGTCAGCAGCATCCACACATAAACTTGTTTACTTTGTGTTTCATTCTGTCCCAATAAAAGCAGCCATCCGTTTCAATGATCCTAATCACCATGGTTACTTGTAAATGAAAGTGCATTTGGAATATCATCTTATAAAAAAATGTTTGCCTTAGGACACACAAAGCCCCACGTTATACATTTATTTCACTTTGAACATTTTCCTTTGTTTACCTTGTTCACCTTCCACTGTAGTATAGAGGTTCCATTTCTCTTGTAGGTATGATGCAACAGTATTATTTCAACTTTCTTTTTCTTTATTAAAATTTCACAACACGGTGTGACATTGTGTCTTTTTTGTATTATTTCTAGACCAGTAACCATTATGTGTCTATATTCTCTTTTCTTCTTCTGAACCATCCATTATAGACCTCAGCCAGGGCCCAGTACTGTGATTGCCTAAATGCACCCCCCCCCCCCCCCCAACGAAATTGCCTATTGCACTCGACACAAAGCCTTGAAATGGTCGACATAGTGACTGTGAGATCCTTTCTTAAAAAGATCTGATCGTTCTGTCCCAGGTTTTAAACACAATGTAGTGTTTGACGAGACTAAACCAAAGACCTAGGTTTAGATTTGGAGGTCTTAATTCCATGCGTGGACTAATCTCGAGCTGAATCAGGACTAAGAAGTCTGCGCTGTTTGGTTCAAGTGTGCCATGACCTTCTGACCTTGATAAGAATTATGTTTGTGAGTGATTGTGTCTCTACAATAAGTAGACATTATGATTAGACCAAATAGTAATAATGAACATAAACAACAAACATGGCTTTTAGTAGTTAAATTGGCCAGAATAAGAGGACTGGATATGCTTATTACAGTACTGGCGGGATGTGAAGAGAATTTCAACAAATATAACAATTGAGACATTTTCAGATTATGCATAATCGAAACAAAGGGGAAGTTAACATGGTTACATTGCGAATAATCCGAGGAATTTCCCTTACAATTACCACCCCTAGCCTTAAGAAATTTAAAAAAAGAAAGATTACATATTGATCATTAGTGTATACAATGTCACAATAACGTATTCCAATGAAAGGCTGAGTAAACAGGACATGCCTGAGGCAGCTGAGTTTCCCTGAAAAGTAGTTCGCCGAGATGTTTATCTCTTTTCTTCACAGCTGTCTTTTGGTTTAGAACAGATTAATGAACCATATCTGCTTTGATATAAGTAACAATAAATGAATTATGTAATTAAGTTCAATACAAGATTCGACTGAACATTTGGGATAACAGGCTAGTATTGGATGTCATCGAGCTGTGGGGATACACTAACAGGTCATCTCTCACTGTTTGCACCTGGATACAGTGCGGCTTGTGAGGTTGAAGAACAGGTTCTCGTTTTGTCAAATCTATATGAAGACAAGTCTCTTGTGGTTCCTAGAGTATATAAAAGTAGGATGGGAGCCAGAGCCTTCAGTTATCAGGCTCCTCTTCTGTGGAACCAGGTTCCAGTTTCAGTTCGGGGGGGCAGACACACTCACCACTTTTAAGAGCAGGCTTAAGACCTTCCTTTTTGATAGCGCTTATAGTTAGGACTGGTTCAGGTTCGCCTAGGACTGGTTCAGGCCTGGTCCAGCCCCTAGATATGCTGCTATATGCCTAGACAGCCGGGGGACTACCTAGGATACACTGAGCTCCTCTCTCCTCTTCTCTCCCTCCATCTTTATGTATTAATCTCCTATTTATGCACATTACTGATTTTGCTTCTTCCCCGGAGTCCTTGTGCTTTCTCGCCTCGCAGGTTCCCAGGAATCGGGGTTATATCTGGACCGTGGCCGTGCCTCCTGCTGTGGCCCTGCTGACACCCACTGCTACTACCACTATCATTATTAGTCACATTACTATTATTATTGCCTGTACTATTACGCTTATTGACTTGCTTGTACCCTGGAGTCCTTGTGCTTTCTCGCTTCGCAGGCTTCTATAAATCGTGGCTGTACCTGGACTGTGGTCGTGCATCCTGCTACGGCCCTGCTGACACCGACTGCTACCACCATTATTATTATTACTAGTCACATTACTATTACTATTACCTGTACCATTAAGCATTTTAGCTTTACTTCCACCCTGAAGCCCTTTTTGCTTTCTCGCTCTGCAGGTTCCCATGAATCTGGGTTATATCTGGACCGCGGTCGTGCCTCCTGCTGTGGCCTTGCTGACACCCACTGCTACTACCATTATTATTATTAGTCACATTACTATTATTGTTCCCTGTACTTACGCTTATTGACTTTGCTTCCAAACTGAAGCCCTTTTTGCTTTCTCGCCTCGCAGGTTTCCACGAATCGTTGTGGTACCTGGACCGTGGTTGTGCCTCCTGCTACTTTGATTATTTTTATTAGTCACATTACTAATACTATTCCCTATATCATTATTTTAATTGTACTATAGTGATGTGATGGGGGTTCCGGGACAGAGGATGCTGCATGTGTACAGATTGTAAAGCCCTCTGAGGCAAATTTGTGATTTTGGGCTATAACAAATAAAATGAATTGAATTGAACCTGGCAGTGTGTCAGATCTTTGCTGTAATTATTATGCTAAACCAGGCTAGCAAGCCCGTAGTGCCCTCATTAGAGGTGAGCGATGTGTTCTAGACTTCCCTGGGTGAATGTAACTGTTCCTCTTATTAAAATAAAAAAGCATGAATTCACAGAGAGATTTACGCCATAAAGAAGGTTCACATTTGCAAATCTTCGCAGAGGTCTTTTGATCAACACATTGTGTTTGCTCTCTCCTTTCACAGCCTCAGTCTCTTTCACACGATCTGCTGCGAATCTAAAGTTGTAGACGGAATCGTGCAACTTGTGAATCACACCGCAGAAACTGCCAACACAGTGACCTTTCATATCGGGCGCGTGTAGGTGTTTGTGAGTCCGACTCCTCTGGACCCCCCTCTGGTTCAGTTCCAAGGCTCCGGTTGTAGTGGAATGTAGCAATCTGTCACTCCACCAACTGTCACCGGCTGTCAAAAGCCAAAAATAATTCACAGAGACATTAACGCGATATCTAATCAATCTTTGGGAGGGTTCCCCTACCGGAGAGCTCCTCCATTTCTCCCTGTGAAAGGGTTTGTGGGAGTTTTTCCTGATCTGAATCAAAGGTCTCAGGACAGGGGGAAACCAAATGGGTTTCTACTGATTGTGATCTTAATGATATGTTGTCATGCCTCCTGTGAAACACATAGCTCAGTCTCTCTGACACACACACACTTACACACACCTAGTGTGTCACTTTGTCTTTGATGTAGGTTAGAGAAGAAAGCCTTCATCAATAAATAAACAGCTCCCTGCAGCAAGGATTTATTTCTGCCGTCTTCATTTCATCCACAGTCTCTCCCGATGTTTGTGAAGCCCGCTGAACTTTGCATTGTTATTTGACACAACGTCTTTCTTTCTTTTTTGATTTTGTATGATGACGTAGCATCAAACTCACTCACAAAAGATCTCTCATTGTCACTGTGTTTGATCTTCTTTCTGCATCTTCTTTTTCTTGATTCTACTTTTGATTTGTTACTATTTGGTCCTCATAAGGTGAGGCAAAAATGATGTGCTTTGTATGAAACCACCTCACCTTACCCAACCTCTCATGTGATTGGTCAATGATTAAAAAAATGTAGTTTTATGTAAGGAAAATATCCTATTATTTGATGTAAAAGTATATTTTAGGGGTGTAGAGAAAAGTATGTCAGATCCCTCAGATGCTGCAGAGATAAATAGGTTCAGTCTCCATATGACCAGATGTTGTTTCCTAAAATAACTGCGTGAGAACTGTAAAACAGAAAGAAAGAAGGCCGCAGGAATTAAGGAGGAAATGAGAAGAGTACAAAGGAAGATCAAAACCTAAAAATCAAGGAATGCAAGGCAGCCCACAGGGATGAGACAGAGTCACCCTCACAGACTGACACGGGGAAAGCCTGGCAGGGTTTACAGACTATTTCAGGAAAGAAAACCCCCCAAAGGACAATTTATCTAATTTACTAACGAGCGGGACCTTGTCAATGATTTAAAAAAGCTTTTGTTGTTTTGAATTCACACCGATGACTTCAGATTAGAGCAAATGAGAGCAACTAGAAGAAAAGGAGAGATCATTAGGTGACACATGCACACAACCAACACAAATTAATAAAACATCTTCACTAAATTTACCACACATGTGCAGCCCGCTCTCACCTGTTGCTAACCCTAAGATCTATGTTGACTAAGCCTGATCTCTGATTTAACTAACCCTGAACTCTGATTTAACTAACCCTGAACTCTGATTTAACTAACCCTGAACTCTTTAAACACTGAACTCTGATTAACTAACTAAACTCTGGGGGGGGGCTTACCCTAAACTCTGACTTGACTTACCCTAAACTCTGACTTGACTTACCCTAAACTCTGACTTGATTTACCCTAAACTCTGACTTGACTTACCCTAAACTCTGACTTGACAAACCCCCTAAACTCTGACTTGACTTACCCTAAACTCTGAGTTGACTAACCCTGAACTCTGACTTGACTTACCCTGAACTCTGACTTGACTTACCCTGAACTCTGAGTTGACTAACCCTGAACTCTGACTTGACCCTGAACTCTGAGTTGACTTACCCTGAACTCTGACTTGACTTACCCTAAACTCTGAGTTGACTAACCCTGAACTCTGACTTGACTAACCCTGAACTCTGACTTGACTTACCCTGAACTCTGAGTTGACTAACCCTGAACTCTGACTTGACTTACCCTGAACTCTGACTTGACTTACCCTGAACTCTGAGTTGACTAACCCTAAACTCTGACTTGACCTGAACTCTGAGTTAACCCTGAAACTCTGAAACTCTGAGTTGACTAACCCTGAACTCTGACTTGACTAACCCTGAACTCTGACTTGACTTACCCTGAACTCTGAGTTAACTAACCTGAAATTCTGAGTTGACTAACCTTGAACTCTGACTTGACTTACCCTAAACTCTGAGTCGACTAACCCTGAACTGAACTCTGACTTGACTAACCCTACGTTGAATATGTACAGTTTGTTATTCAACAAACTGTACATATTCAACAAACCAATGTAATAAATAAACTTATTTAGTTCCCAAACTAATGCATTTTTTAAGTGTTGCTCCAGCCTGTTTTGGAGTTCCCAGTCTCAGCGACTTTAGAACCTCCTTAAGGATACTTTTCAGAATGCCCTTTTTTCTTCTACCAGTTGCACTTCAAAATGGCTGAACCCCTTAACACACCCTATTTTTAAATAAACTTCTGTCTTCATAAGAAAACAAGATTTGCTTTTGTAAAGCAGCATTGGATCATGGGAGTTGTTGTCTTCACCACCACCGCGGCTAACACTAGCGCTAGCAGGCCTTCTACAATAACGAGCCCGACTTAAACTACGCTTTAATATAAAATACATTAATACAAATGCATACGTGAAATGACTTCTGCACATTTATGGAAATTGTGGTTTCCTGTCTGTTCTTGTGATGAATAAAAAGTATCAATGATGAATTACCACTAATTAACTATAATTTAGTTAATCTTGGCAGTCAAAGCACCTTCTACTTTCTGCTCATTAGCATAGAGTTTCTTTACCTGTCTATACGTATGAATAATCAGTTGGGAGCTGAAAATAGAAGAGTGTATTACACCAAATTAGCATCCTTGCTTCATGAAAGACCTGACTCTAGCTGAAGAAGGCTACGTTACATTAATAAATGCATATATCAGGCCAATCGGATATTTACAGGAGTAAACGCAATAGAGCGTGTATCACTCCGGTGTCACATCACAGCGTCTGACTTAGACGCTCACATACGGTTTTGTTGGTACAATATTTAATTGAATTAACTGAGAAAGAGTTGTCTCATGCGTACAGCTTCAGAGTTGCCATTTCACAGTCCTCGCAGTGATTATTCATCCTCATAACAAGACACAGAGTTGTTCAACTGACTATGATAATGATCACATTCTCACCATGGCAACACACCGCCTCTCCTTTTTCTCTCTGCGTGAGTGACTGCTAAATACCAGTGACTTCTATTGTTTGGTTTTATAATACGAGTGCCAAATTGCAAAGATGTCATTTTTTCTCCCCATTGTGCTCCTCGGATAACAGCTGCACGAGGAAGTGGTGAGACGTAACGGCTGTCTGTAGTAAACGCACGATCCAATTCTGACCAGTTACATCACACATTCAATTGAAATGCGAATACTTTGTGAAGTGATCATTTGTGATATTGCGATTGCTTTTCGTCCATTTGATACATTCACACTCATTCATTTGTTTCTGACTCTTAACAAACTGCTCCTCCCCGATCTAGGTCAGCTCGGATGTTCTGATCTCTGCGTTTCCATTTCATTGGAATCGACACAGGAATGACTGATGTGTGTGGTTTTTTTTTCTATCTGTGTGTTGCCATGGTTACAGTGCCAGTGGGAGGGGCTCTCTGCGGTTCCCAACACAGTCCAAAAAAAAAAAAAATCATACTTACACAACATTACACAAATTAGGCGGATACAATTCACTGATCTTAACCTTGTTCGTTAATCCTAAAGTCCCCCTTCGCTCGTTTTTCCTTACTGTGATGTCTGAGCTTCACTTTGCAGAATTCATGTTTTCACATTCATAATCTGTGTTCACTTTAATACTTGGCGGAAACAGAGAGAGAGAGAGAGAGAGCGCACATAAACTTCAGAAAGATGTCTCCCAAAAAAAATAGATCAGTAGATCCGTTTATTGTCCAACTCGCTGTTTGATACGTGTGAAAAATGGCATTAAATGTGAACGTGTTGTGTTCAAAAACAGTTAACAAATGTAGTAATGTTGTATTAGTGCTTCTCCATAGTGAGTGTATTACTACAGTAGATAGAGTTTCGGGAAGCACGGGAGCAAAACCATGTTCTGCTATTCAAACTCTTTTCTACGCACATAAAAAGAATCTATAATGGAAGCTAGAATGTTTTTTAAGCATTTACTTTTGACTTTCAGCACAGTACCCTGTCAGAAATATATATATATATATATTAGATACGAATAATCTTCCTTATGTATATCTTAAAACATGTCTGAAAGGCTCATATATTCCGATCAGTTATTTGAATGTAGTTTGAGACAACACACGACATCCAAACTTTCAACAGTAGGTGTTTATTAGCATTACAGTTTTGTATCGACACAAGTTGCTTCTAATAATATCATCAATACATTTCATTTCAAAAAAAGTCAAACGTAGCTGTGTGTTGTGCCAGGGCGAGGCTCTATGTTGCTTTGAGAATGATGCCTCTATTCAAATACTGTTTTACATGGAAAAATGATAAGAGAAAGTACAAAGAGCCATGAAGCATTATACAGACAACCAGTGGAAGCCAAACAAAGGGTACTCAATGTTTTAAAGAGTAAATCAACTGAGGAGATAATACATCATTTCGCTGTTCTTATGTACATGTGCTTTCATTTGAATACTTTCTACTAATACTACCACGCAAAGAGTGTTACAGGCAGTTAAATAAGTTACTACTGAGTAAGTAGTAAAACCTACTTTCATAATACTTTACTATTTACTCCGTTACATGTATCCTGAGTTACTCAACAACATTTGATCTTACAGAGTATATCTAAACTACAGCGTAAAGTCTTCTTTCTCACCGTCTGCTGCGGCGATGTAGAAGTGTACCCCTAGGAGCGTCAGTACACTGTGACATCACGGCTGTATTTAAGTGTTGATTTACCCTTTAAAGAGTCATTCTGTCGGGAACCCAGTTGTGGGTGAGTAGCAGGTTTAATATAAAGCATATACAGTACTTATACTGATGGTTATCAACGCAGAGGAAACATTACACAGACGTTATATGTATGTGGGTGTTTCCCTCACTTTGACATTTATATTACAGATTTTTCCAGCTCTCTATATCAATGACATAGAAAAGAATGAATCAGTTGCTCCTCCGTATAACTTGAACTGATGCCATTGAGATGAAGTTTTTTAAAAGCAATACTCTGACAAAGTATAGGACTACAATTCACAATGTCTTTAGATCACTATAACATTCATGCTCTGTACATTGGGAGGTAAATATATTTCATATACTTTTGAAAGAACACAAGGACCACGTGTCCTCTCTTTGGAATGATTCAGTATGTGATATAGTATATTTTTTTATTCATAATCATAATTATTGTGTTGTGTATTTACAGAGATGAGCTTCAAATGGACATTGTTCACATGGTGGTACACAGAATGGTGTATTACTACTTACTACCTTTGATATATTACATAACATTGACTTTTACTAACAGATCTCTTTTGGACAGTTTTTCACAGTGAACTACCAAATAAAACAAGAACATTTTGGCCGATTTGAAGGTTTTCTACAGGCAACAGCTTCAATTTTGCTTTCTTCAGTACAGCTCATCCCCAATTACAACACAGAACAAGTGATTTTGAGCGGTGATGGCAAACGTATATCCTGTTATAAAATTTTGAATATCTTCAGATAAATCATCTGCTGAACAAGAGTGTTGATCCAGTGGTTCTTTGGGACCTCCTGATGATGGAGACAGTTCACTAAACGGAGCAATGTGTAACGGTGGAAATCTATTCCAACCTTTTCGGTGAAGTTTGTGATTCTCAACCTGCTGACTAAATGATTTTTATATTGTCTGGGGGGTTCTCTAAGGAGCTAAGGCTCCCGTGACCCCAGCATGGATGGGGGAGAGAGAGAGAGAGGGAGGGGAGGCTTGTTTGCTTGCCCCGGGCGGTCCTTACTTACAGTTGTTCTCCCTGCAGTGCTGGCTGTGGCTGCCTCATCAACTTAATCCTCTGGGGATTCATTATTGTCCTCTCTACTGCCATTTAAAAAGTTAGGAGGAGGGTTGAAAAATTGACCTATATATATATATTTTTTTTTTTTTTCAAACATGGCAAATCCAGAATCGTTTTGTTGGAACGAGTTGGGATGAGAGCAGCTGTCACACTACTGTACTCACCAAAGGATCTCCTTACTTTTCTTAGATGTTCTTTAAGCTGTCGAAAACAAGGTCACCTATGTAATGTACAGTTCTCTGAATGGTTCCTGCTGCTCTAGTCACACCTTCAAAATCTTTAAAATGGATACCACTGTAATAAAAGCTTGTGGCGATTATAAAAGATCATTTCGTTTTCACATTCTGACATTTCTAGCGTCACATGGGCCGAACTTTAACGAGCAATTCAGTCGATGAATTACGCGGAAAGTATGGAGGTTCCCGCCGTGAGCCAGAGCTCCTGGTGGAGGTGTGCGATGGTGAAAACCAATCGTAGAGAGTTGTCTTCGGAGGTGGGAGGCAATTAGCTCCACTGTGATCGGAGGTGAGGGAACCTCAATCATACTTGTTAGAGCTAATGGACGCCCACGGCATCAAAGATCTCCAATGGGGGGGTCTTCTGATGGGGCTCTACCCAGAAATACTCTGGTGTTAGAACTAGACTGAGAGACTGAGTAGAGGCTGAAACAGGGAGGGTGGTCAGTAGATAGTCCGTGTCTTCAAACCCTAGACCGCCGAGACAACCTGATGTTGTCACCAGTCAAATCATTTCATTTGAACAAGTTTGATAAATGTTATATTGGTATTCCTCTCTGTTACAGCCCAGAGTTTAAGATGGATGGACTTCCTCATGAAAACCTTGTCTAGTGAAGCTTTCTTTCTTTCAGTCAGTAAAGAAGTCAGGCATTCAGTCTCTAAAACATTCAATCTAAACTCTGCCGTCATGCTTTTATTCTGAAATCTTGTCAATTAAGCATGTCAGCTAACCAACTAAGGATCCTTTCAGGAGGATTCTGCATTCTGTCGGTGAAGTTCTCCTCTTTTCTTTCTCTCTTTCTCCTCGCTTTTTTGATATTACACTGAGCAGCCAGTCTCGAGATGTTGTTGCTGTTGTTGCTGCTCCAGCCTCCATACAGGCTTTGTTCGCAAAACAAAACATAAAGTTCTTTTTATGATTCAATCTGAAGTTTAAATGCTAGAAGAACTTAGTTGCAATAAAAAGAAGTGATATAATACAGAACAAGCGATTTTGAGCGGTGACGGCAAACGGTATATATATTCTGTTCGTCATCACTTCTTTTTATGATTCAAGCTGGAAGTTTAAATGCTAGAAGAAGTTTATAAAAAGAAAACTGGTGGTTCAGATCAAACAGGAGACACAGACATGGCTCTATGGCTAATAGAGCAACTGTTGCACTGTTACAACTAGAAAAGCTGACATTAACAACCTTGAGTTGAGTTCATCTGGAAATTACAATGTTGTAATTTCATTGCAATTGCTTGTCGTAAAGAAAAAAGTAAAAAAAAAACCCAGACAATGAGCTGACTAAATGACGAGTCACTGCGGAGGAGAGGGCTGAATGAATCTCCAGCGTCTGTTTTCACTTCATCATGTCTCCGTGGAACTCGCTGCTTCTGCTTGTTGTGTCAGTCACACAATGATGTTCATATTCTAATTGATTCGTGTTGTAGCAAACAAAACATGCGATACAGCTACGATGTCAAGCTTCTGATGGCCATGAGTGAATTTGATTGAAATGACTGTAGAACGACTGTCCTTTGGGTTTGGAATCCACACTTGACATCACGTCACATCAAGCTCCATTTTGGGAAATTCAGAGACGACAAAAGACTCGGGAAAGGTTCGTATCTAGCAGAGAAATATCTCGGTGTGGGTTTTGGTTGTCACTTGGCATAAACTTTGCTTACATTCCCCCCCCCAAAAAAGCACGATATTACTTCTTCTTCGTCCTCTGTGGCTACGTTCCTCTAGAGCTCCACAAAATACAGTCACTATGGAGCAATCAGGAGACATTTTAGGATTTGAATCAAACGTGGGAAAATCTGATTTTAAGGTCAAACGGCCAATGGTTGGTTCTTCGAAATGGAAAAACAAACTTGAAATTTGACTAAATTGTTAAATCGTGTGATAAAGTCACGTAATATATGTGCGCAACAATGTTGCAGAGCGCCTGAAACAACGCGTCTAAAACGATTGGTTGTTTCCAAAGTGAAGACACACTATGGAAAACTAAGTAAATGGCAGAGCAGAGAGACGTTAAATGAAAGATCTTTGCCGTCGTTATACCTCAACAGGAATAACGTTCTTTGAAATATCAGCAGTCAAAAGTGTTGCGTGATAAGAGCTGAGGAACTCTTTCTGCTAATGAGGTGGTTCTTACAGACGGGGTGGTATCCTGATATCCTGATCTATGATTCATGTTTCTGTTTTGAGCTTTTTCTGTCTAACTGTCTGTCTGAGTTCATCTCTTATGAGGAATTCGTGTACTTCTTCTATTCTCCTCCCATTGTGGCCTCATTTTCTTCCACCAGCTCATCATTCCTTTTTCCTAAATCCCTCTCCCTCTGTAGTTCCCTCCCATCCAGATGTTTTCTCTTTACCACCTCTCTTTTTCTACCTCTACACCCGGTAATGCGTTCTATACCATGGGAGGAGAGATACATAAACGCTTCAGCTGAGTCTTCAGATGGATTTGATGACATGGATACAATATACTATACAATACAAATCTGGTGTTCACATTTTTCAAGCTAGAAACTGCAAGGTGGACTGCGCTGAAATGCATCAGAAGGGAAACTGTGTAAAAGCTTGCAGTCGAGAATAACATTTACTGCTGTACAATAAACTCCATAACATTATGAAACAGTAGAGGACATCCACAGATCCAGTGACAGAGAATAACTTAACACAGAGGACCTGAACGCACCATAACACCGGCAGCAGCGGGGATGCCTCATCAACGGCAGCAAAAAATAATTAGTTTTTCCTCTGTTTCATAGTTTTTCCTCAAAATATGCCACGCTAAGATTATCATCTGATCAATCGAATCAATTCACTGAAGAAAAACAAAACCCAGAGAAATCCAGCGACTGCTGAGCTGATTTTTTTGGAAACACAACATGTGCTCCGAGTTTTAAATGAGAAATCCAGATCATTAAAATCTCATCAAACAACTGTCGTCTATGTGAATATATGGAGGAGAAAATGTCTACCTGAGCAGAGCGTGAAGTCTCTCTCCCCTCTGTGTGTGTGTGTCGATATCACCATTTACCAGAGTTTCGTTGTGTCTTTCAGTGCATGCAATCCCTCAATCATAATTTAGAACTGATCATCTCCGACAAACAACTGTTAGCTATGAAACCGCAGGCGCCTATTGTCAAGTACCCTGTTTGAAGACAAAGAGCGTCGCTATTTCTATCCACTATCGTTCTACAACGTGTAGAACAAGTTGCGCAAATCATATTTATTAAGCAGAAAGATGTTGTCAAACCGGATTGTTATTTAGACGTTTTATGAACTGGAAGGACCTAAACACGAAATGATCACGAGCTCTGAGAGTGACAAGATTCTACAATTAGCTGCTATTGTTGCCTTCCAACATGGCTGCCACAGTGTGTGGTATGCTACTTCAAATCTCTGTCCTCCAGCATATCAACTGTTCCTAACCCCCCCCTCCACTTTGCCTTGTCATCCCTCCACATCTCATCTGTTTATTTTTTATTTCACTTGTACGGTGCTTGTGGTAAAATACCAATCACACAAATTAGGGGAATCAATCAGAATCGCAAAAAAAAAAAAAACATTATGAAAATTATACAATTAGATATAACAACAACATCTCCTCCAGTTAGATTTTTTTTTTTTTTTTTTTTTTTTTTTTTTTTTTTTTTTTTTTAAGGCGACACCTGCCCTAATTAAACAATTTCTGACATAATTTTCGCGTTAAATGGCAACACTGAATGCATTCCGTCTGATCCATAGAGGAAGCTAACGTGCATACAGCATTGACGCATGATCATATGGCATAAATAAATATATTTATACGTAATTAGTTAGTTGCAATTCTGGATCGTTAGCAGATTATTTGAAGATAACCATCAGGAAGCCCGTGGCTGGAGCTGCTGTTATAATTACCATGGCGGGGACACTGGAAACACATCTGTCGTAGACGTTTCAGATATAACAGCATGGTGATTAATTCCATCTTTTGGGGGGGATCTGGGCAGGTTAAAGAATCACTGGTTTACACTCCCATTCCACTCTGAATCTATTTGTACCAATAGGGACGACTGGCATTCATTTTTTTAGAAATAAAACCAGAGTTGCTGGTCCCCTGAAGATGTCTCATCACTTTAGAAGGACCCCTTCAACTAAGCTCTGTCATCCAGCTCCTCCTCCACTCACCTTTTAACAACATTTCCTCACTCTCCCTCCTCAGTCTTCTCCATCCATCTCATCTTGTACCTATATTTTTATACTGGCACAGCAGCAGGTTCTTGAATGTCTTCTTGAATGTGGCGTTGCACAACGCGTAACAAGCCGGGTTGATAGTAGAGTTGACGTAACACAGCCAGTAGCCGATAGCCCACACGGTGTCGGGGACGCACGACTGGCAGAAGGTTGAGATCAACACCATGACGTTGTACGGCGTCCATGTGATGATGAAAGCCAGCAGGATGGCGAAGATAGTCTTGGTCACCTAAAGAAAAAAGGGAAGAAAAGATAGAAGAAGGAGTATGAGAACACTGATGATATTCTCTCCTCCTTTATTTATTTCACTGTGGTATATAATCTATTTGGTGAGAATTTAAACTTGTTTGAGGTACTCAGTCTGTGGTTTTTTGAAGGCACAAAAGCTGGTTTGAAAAGTAAGCACTTCATTATAACACAATGATGTCGCTGTTCACTCTGAAAGATTGATCACCTCGAGTCCTTTTTAAATCCTCTGCTGATTGATATCTAGAATAAACTGACATTGGTGAAAAGCAACGATGGAAGAACATCTTTCTTTGATTTTGAAGTACAATGTGAAACAAAGAAGTAGAAAGCTTTTCTTCTGAAAGTACAGATTTCTTCTGAACACCACTTGTTATTGTGTAATCATGTTCTCACCCCAACATTGACATAGAAGTCTATAAGATCAGATATTAAGATTATGAACATTGTTTATTGTCCAAGACCGGGTCATCGGACTTGAAGCTGATGTTCTTGGTAGACCGTCTCCCTTCATTGTTCTCTGCTGGTTAAAATATGCATTGTTCAAAAAACTCGTGTAGTTTCTATGGTTAGACGTGGTTGAACCGCCTACTCTCTCACGAAAGGCTAAGAAAGACTTTCAGGCAAAAACGACCCCACAATGAAATGTGTTTGAGTGGGCATATTGTTTCAGTTACTGATGAGACAATGAAGTACGATCCGGGACAGAAGATCCATGAGTTGGATCTTCTGTCTTGGATTGATTCATTAGCAATGAATGTTATTAGAATATACTGATTCTTCTCAAACATCGACATCAAAGCCATCAGCCAAATTGGCACCAATGACCCAAGGCCTTGCTTGCTGTCTGAACAGATCTTTAGAGCTTCTTTACAAGCACCAAAAACTACATGTTTCAATGGATGTTTTCTATACTTATGTTCATTCATTTCAACCATCAAGTCTACACTTTAATCTCTACTGTGAGCGGTGTTTCATGTTAAAATATGCCCAACCAAAAAAACAAACAAACAAACTCATCATCAAGTTATGCATTTTGCTTCAGACTGACTGATTAAGATCAGTGTCACCATCAGGGTGAAGCTGAGGATGAAGGAAAGAGTTTTGGCTTTGAAACATATTAATATATTCCTTATCTGTAGCATTCTAGTCGGCTAAGGCTGAATAAGTCAAACTCAATCGACAACAATCTGTCAAACTGTAAGCAAATAATTCAACTGACTTAGGCACTTCAAATATTCCATTTCCAAAAGCATCACCCAAATGTGTCAATCAGCGGACGGCAAGTCCTTCTCCCCTCAGAGTTCAGGCAGCTTCCCACCGCAGAGGCCTCTGCTGGGCTCGGTTGGCGAAACAAGACGCGTTTGCCCACCGGAAATTAGCATGAGCTTAGCCGGCATATCGGGACATGCCTACGCAAATCTGTGCAGACCCCCCCCACACAGTAAATCAAGAAGCTCATACCGCGGTCTGTCAACATACGCCCACTGTCAGCTAGCAAACGTAGGAGTTACAGGTTCCCCTGAGTGATTGGGGCTGTGCCTAGTCTTACAGAAGTAGGAGAGAGATATCCGTAACCTTTCTTCAAACATCACAGAGACTTCGCCCACTGCTGGATAAGGGATGCGGCGGAAAGGCGAAGAGGTGAAAAAAACAACTTTTTTTGTGCAAATTAATCAATTTTTTCCTCTCTTGTATGCAAAAAGAGACCCGTGTCTGAATATTATCCATTCTCTGGACTTGGCCATGACGATGAGGGCGATTACAATATTTCCAGCATGCACCTGCACGGGCATCACTGGGATGCTGGTCCAATTGTATTGGACGTGATGGGTTTTGCTCTCACCTGCCCCAGGGACTGCAGATAGAAATGAGCTAGAAGATAATTGTGGTACAAAACATCTTTTTGCCTTTTTATACTAACTAACTGACTCGCAACTGAACAGCTGATTTCTAATGAATTCATGAAATGAGTGCTGGCTGCTCCTGTGCTGCCGTCTTCGACATCATTTTTAAATCGTGTGTACCATACATACCTAACTACCTGATGTAGAAATGTAATCACGAGCCTGTGGTGATTAAGATGAGTGCTGGACAAAGATGGGGGTTTTAAGATAACGCTAATTTTAAAAAGCTCAGGGGGAACGTTCCCGAATGCCATCTGTCATTCTGAACACTAACGAAGCGAAGGGACCGAGACTCGACAGCAACTCGTCAGCAGCTGCTTCGTACCGTTTACACGCAGGTAAACTGGGAGGTCCCTCGTGTAAACCGCCATATTGTACGCTGCCATGCAAGAAACCACAGTTTTAGCTGTGTTTGTTGTCATCATAAATGATAATGCTCTCTTCTGTGTCTGGATGAAACCAAAATCAAGTCATTATTTGGAATTACAATGTCCAATCGGGCAAACCGTTGAATTGGCAATGCATACTATAAACATTTAACCGTAAAAATAAGTTAATTTTCACTTTCACTATAAACTCTCATATCTGCCTTTGTTTTCTTCCACTATCAATCAAACAGTTTCATGTAATGTCCATCTATAAGTCAGCTTACAGGGTATTATTTATGCATTTACGCCTCATAACATACTTTCTTTTCTCTGGCAGCCATCTGTCTTTTCCTCTTCACTTGGCTTCTAGCAATGCTTGCAAACTTTCTTGCCACAGTCCTAGGACGGCTGATTGGGATTGAATGCCTCTCGGCTCCCTCTACAGGGGGGACGATCTCTATAGCTGTGATGCATTCGTCCCCGGCCTGCTTCGTTACGATCTTTATCTTGGACCACCTCGAGGAGTTGATCTTGGAGACTGCAGGTTTGGCAGTTGTCGCGGCGACTGGGATGGGATTCGTTGCGGCCTGTAACCAAACCGAGAGAGTTTTGTTAGGAACTTTTACAGCCAAGGTGAACTATTGTAGGGTGCATCAAGGTGGATGAAGTTATTGTACGCCTTCGCCAAAAGCGCAAAATAAAGACTTGTTTTGTGTAGTTCTTGTCTCTTGCCTTCTCCAGTCGTAACAACCTCACTGTCAAAAGTAAATAACTTCTTCAATAAGTGTCAAGGCAGTCTCAGTGTGACACTTAAATTGTGTTTCTTTATGTGATTTGACATTGAGAGTTACATACAGGAACTCAATAATACAATTGAGTATTCTCTAAAGCTAAATAATAAACTTAAACCAACAGACACCAGTGTTAACGGACTTTTTAAAGGTTTCTCACTGTGTGCGTTGACGTATGTGTTACAAAAGTGAAAACAAAGTACAAAAAATTAGAGCAGTAAGCAAAACAAATGACTCAATACAACAACTTCATGTGCATAAGTAAATATCGAGAAATGAAAAAGGTCAATCCCCTCAGGAAGCAGGAAAAAGGCCAGAAAGAACATGGATGCCAGGGTTACGTTAGGTCAACAATAGAGGATGTGAAGTCAGAGCATAGAGAAGGACACAAAGTGAGTCCAACCCTTTGATGAATACTGTAACATGGAAATGGGAGCAGAAGGATAATGGAGGCCAGTGATTAGTTTGATGCAGATGTTGATTCCTGCTGAGTAGATTTGGATGGTGGAGGACCAGGTTCTTTGGATGGAATGACCTCGGGGGATAATTGGCGATAAACGTGATGTCCAGAGAGGAAAATGAGAGCCGGTACGTGGCCTGATACGCCTAGAAAACAGTTTCAGCCTGTTAGCTGAGGGGTTCATTTGTTCAGAGAGTTTGGAGTCTAGGGTGATGCCTCAGAACTTGATGGAGGTGTTGGCATCTCTTCAGATGACACATGGAAATGTCCAGAAGATGTTTTTTGTTTTTTTAAGTGAGTCTGTTGTTGTTAGTCTGGATCCCGCAAAGTGCTTCTGAAAGAGAGTCAACGATATTTTCGCTGCTTCTGCAGGTAAAGGTAAGGTGCATGGATAAATTAGAGGCTCCACCCAAAAAGTCTGGATGAATGGGTCGAAACGTGTTTATCAAAGCTGAAAAGTTCCACCTTTGAACAATACTTGACAACATGGGGTAAGTTACTTATATGATAAAAAAAAAATATGTATTTGTTGTATTTAATAGCAACATTTGATTACCTTATTTTCTTTGTAAAAACAGGATATTTATCTAATATCTAATATGTATCTAATCATTTATCTATTTCTTAATTTTGAAACAAGAGATATTTAATTTGCTATTACAAGAAAGAGATGGTTATGTAATTATTAGAAAACGATGGTTTGGGGCAGCTGTGGCTCAGTGCTAGAGCGGGTCATACAATCTCAAGACCGGCGGTTCGAACCCTGCTTCTTCAGTCCATGTCGATGTGTCTTTTGGGCAAAACACTTTACCCCAAATTGCTGATGTATGAATGGATTTAAAATGTTAGTCTGATGGGCAGGTGGAACCTTGCATGGTAGCCTTCAGTGTATGAATGGGTGAGAATGGGTGAGAATGGGGGTGAATGACATGTAGTGTTAAAGCACTTTGAGTGGTCGTAGGACAAAAAAAGGCGATTTACAAGTAGAGGTCCATTTACCATTTGGTTATCCCAAGAAAACAAGATTAGCTTCCAATCTTGAGGAATTAAAGTTAAAAAAAAAGAAACATTTGTTGTCCATGGTGTCATCTCTGTATGTGTCATGAATGTCTTAAACCTTGAAGAGCATGGAATGAACAAAACAAAGGTACCCGAATGTTGCATACCAACCTCAGATATCACCTGGTTGTTGGTGTTGTCCTTTGGTTCTGTGGGGGGAATAAAAGCTGTGGACGAATCGTTGGAGCTCTCTTTTTCCTCCTAGATAGATAGATAGATAGATAGATAGAACATCAACTTTGAAGCTTCAGATTAGCAACAGCTAACACACACTACATGTTAATGGTGTGTGAGTTAGCACCTGTGTGGGTCCTGGGCTGGGCTGTGCCTGAGCCTGAAGAGGTTTTGGTTCCTCCACTCTGCCATTCTTCACAGCCTCCACTGCAGTGGTAGTTGAGTCTAGACTGACTTTGGGAGTAGAGCGGGGACTGGCCTGAGGACTGGTCTCATTGTTATTGTTCTGCTTTAACAGGTGACTCTTCATCAAGCTGGGAGTTCTGGAAAGACAAACAAGCTCAGCCCACTCCTGTTTATGCTGTTACACCAACGACTGCTGCCCCAAACATGAAGATAACTCTGTTGTTCGTGGACCACACACCACACACCGCAATCATTGGCCAGATTGCAAACACAACAATGTGACTTGATATAGACAGGAAATAGACCACCTTCAGAGTGATGCTCAGAGAACAACCTACTGCTCAACATCATTAAAACCAAGGAGCTGATTGAAAGGTCAATGGAGCTGAGGTGGAGCAGGTGTTAAGTTCCTGGGAATCAGCATCACAAACAACCTGGCATGGTCTTCATACATCTCCATCCTGGTGAAGAAGCCAATGATGTTCTGGGCGGTTTTAATTTTAGAGCCCTCCTTAGACAGTTTGTAATATTTCAAGTAAGGATGCTTTCTATTGCTCCTCAGTAGAAGTTGACAAGAACTTGGCACAGGAATTTTGCCTTCTTAAGAAATACAGCTGTTTATTAGGTTATTTAATTGTCATTGCACAACAGGGTTGCACAACAAAATACAGATTGCAATCTCATTTTGCTACACAACAAAAACAAAAAAAACAAAAGTGGAAGGCGGAGGACGAGCTAGTGAGTCTCACAGCCAGAGAAAAGAAACTGTTCTGAAGTCTGTTTTTGTTAGCTGATACTTCTGTATATTGTAAAAGAAAGTGCAGCAAGATGACACCCAGATGTCTTTCAGACGATCTGGGTTGAATTAGTATCCGTTGTTTGGAATGAATGACCTTTATAGTGTGTCAGGAGAAGTATGATCAAACTAAACTGTGAAGAAGATTCTCCTCTTTGGGAATGATGGACTGTATGTGGATTTGGTGGAGGAAGAGGGACTAAAGGACTGTGAGGTACAGTCAGACCATGGTTGACCATTGCAAACACCAACAAACCAGCAAATGATATTGTCAAAAATGTTGACAGTGGCAAAGATCGTGGGACTAATTGTGTTAATTGGGGGTTTGGACTGGTTTTTCCTAGTCTAAACTATACATTTCAGCTCCAGGAGGAGCAGGTTATATGCAAATGCTTCACATGATGTGGAACAACCCGGCCATTGCGTTACAATTAATGCAGGCTGGGAAAAGGCCCAATTGGACCTGAAACTTGGCTGGAAGATATGGCCCCTGAAGGCGGCTTTGACATTTTTTTGGCAGTGTTTCATCCAGAGAAAAATTGGATAAGGCAGAAAAAGTAATGCCGCACAAGGAAATGCATTCAACAAATGTTCAACAAGGGTTCAGGACCTCGGGGAACATCACGTAGGGATAGAAAGCCCGCCAGCGAAGCAATTTCCCAGCTACAGCAGGACAGCTTGGGGTAGTGTGTGTTAGACCCCTGGGTTCTAGCTACTTTGGCAAATGGTGAAATAATTACATTTTGACACACAGATCATCACCAGCTCTCAGGGTATTACACATTTTCTCGGCCCTGCAAAGATAGGGGCCTGCCTCCCGTCTTAAACTTTAGGCGACCGACTTCAATCACGCTCTCAGCTTCCCTCACCCTACAGAGGGTTATGGGACTTTCCTGTTAGAATAGTTTCAATTAGGCAGGCGGTTGCAAATGGCAAAGTCTCAAAAGTTGTTGGGTATGATTTCAGCAGCAGTTGGTGTTGATCCCTATGGCTCTTGAAGCAACCGTGTGAAACTTCAGAAGATGCAGTCATGAACTGCACTGCGCCCTTCAAAAACAAGTCCCTTTTAACCAAAGGACTCCCTCTGGGGAATAATCCATTCTAATGGATTTTACTGTCTACAGATGTCTTCCTATCAGGTTGGGGTTGCAGTCAGGGAAGGAAGGATGGTGAGGATTGTGTGGAAGCGATGTTTTGAAGTTGAGACCAGTCTAACTGACCCTGGTAGCACATATCCCCATCATCTTCCTAATACAAATTAATAACCCCTCCACTTTATACCACATACATCAACAGAGGGGCATCAGTTGAGTTGAAGCTCTTCTGTTGTCCTGACTTGGCAGCCAATTGTGAGACTTGGTTTGTGGGGTTAGGGAGCCCCACAGATGCTTTGTTTGACCATGTAATCCATATATCTAGTCATTACAATCTGCCAGGACGCTCACACACAGCTGTTTATATGTTATAGTGGAAATTAGTTGGGAATTCCTGGCTAGAGAACGTCTGTCGCTATGGGTGGTCGACAATATTCCCTGATGGTACTAGTAATCCAAGCTAAAAGACCTTGGTGAAAGTCTGCGTGAGGTTGAAAGGGATCAGAAGTTATTAATATAACTATGGATCTATGATCTATATCTTGCCATCTCTTGTCGCTCAAAACAGCGCTGGATACTCTCATAGATGGCGAGCCAAGCCTTCTAAGGTTTGTCACAGGATTGATCCATGGTTATAGCCACAACTTTAAATTAAGAAAAGGTTGGGATTTCTATATTATGCCATGCCATCTTGTCTTTTTTTTTACTCACATAAAGTTAGTGGTTACTTGTATACTTCCATTAATTTGATTCCTTACTTTATTCCTTTCTTCTCTTTCTTCTCTGGTTTGTGTTTGGAGACCCTGCTCCTGGAGGCAAGGGAAATGTGGATGTACAGGACTGTCATAATGATGACAGGAAGATAGAATGCTGCTATAGCGGTCCCAAACGTCACTGCAGGGTTCGAAAGGAACTGTAAAAAGAAAGAAAAAGACATTTATACATGCATTTTATACAATCCCTGAGTTACCAGTTTATTATGTGCATGTATACAGTCTAATGCATCCAATCGACATACCTGAAATCTAACTCTTGTTCACACTGTGTTGCTTAAACTATTCCTTTTCATGGTTGAAGTTAGTGGTGGTGTTGCATCATATTAAAAGTGCATCATTATAAATATCCATTTATACACATTAGGGTATTAAACATACTAGAAAAGACCAAAAAATAAGTGTCTAAATCAAAATACTTAATTATAATTAACTGTTAAACCATGCTATCAGTTAAACCGTTAACATTTATTTTCAATATTGAAATATGAAAAATAAAAAACCTGAGCAAAAATCCGATCCGGCGGCACCATTGACAAGCATTTAGAATAACTATATAGAAATATCTTCTCTATGATGGTCTTATTTACTTGTGTGGGTCATAAAGAGCCATCAATATTAATTTGAGGCTGTTCCATTAACAGTTAAAAGTTCCTCACAGAAACTTTAAAAAGTAGCAAGACACAGAGCAATAAATCTTTGTATGTCTGCGATAATGTGTGTATGTTTTCTTCAAATATTTCGGGAAGCATTCATTTGATCTGCTTCACACTTGGAGGGGTGTATTGCTGGGGAACCAAGAGAGTGCTTTGATGTATGCAGTGCAATTTGGACATGAAATATGTTTCATATTAATTAACTTTGAATAAACCAGTGCAGGAGCGGGGTTGGGGCTTCGGGGCTCTGCAAACAGTCGAGTCAAGCATGTTGCCAGCAATTGGCTTTTAAAGAGTTAGATTTGCTGCTGGATGCTGGATATGGTGCACGGATGCTGGGTTACTAACGTTATACGGATGCTGGGTTACTAACGTTAAATTGATGATGGTAACCCAACTATACTAACGTTACAACCAGACACTTCTCAAGTTAACTCGAGCAAGCGGATAGCCAACTAGATGAAGAACGTATTTCCCCCTAGTGACTGTGAGTAAGCCGCAACTTGGGTGTTTTTTTTGCATAACTAAGAGTGTATTTCGCTGGTTTAAGACTTGCATCGCTGGGATCCATCCAGCCTGATGCCCCCAAATGGGCCAAATGAATGGTCTGATTCAGTTGCAAAAGCCACAGACTGTGTGATGTTGTGTGGTGTCTATAGCTACTGGAGGGACCATCAACCACACCATGGTGGCCATAGATCAACAGGCAGGGCGGACTGGGTGTGTTCTATTGGCTTTCGTTTTATTTACTGTACCTGAATGTAACACTCTCCAGGTGGCACTGTTCGCTGTCCAGCGATGAACTGCCAGAACAAGATGGCGGGAGCCCACAAGATGAACGACAGGATCCACGCTGCTGCAATCATCAGCCCTGCCATCTTGGTTGTCCTCCTTGTCGGATACGACAGGGGTTTGGTCACGCAGAAATATCGATCAAAGCTTATGATCAATAAATTCATCACTGAGGCATTTGAAACAACATAATCTAAAGCTAGCCACAGGTCACAGACCACCGGCCCGAGTGGCCAGTAGCCAACGATGATGTAGACGGTGTACAAGTTCATGCTGAAAGCACCGATGATCAAGTCAGCGCATGCTAATGAAAATAAGAAATAGTTATTGACAGTTTGTAGGTGGCGGTTTACTTTGATGGAAAGCATAACTAAAATGTTCCCCGTGACAGTCACAAAGCTCAAAGATCCAGTAACCAGTGCAATGAAAAACATCTCCAGGGCCTTATACGGGCTCCCTGCCCTCGCTTCTTCGTCCACAAGAGAGCAGAATGTTGAATCATTGGAGGACATGTTGCAGGAGGTGTTGGAAAACAGGTCAGCTGATTGGATGACCGATGAGCCTGTAGAAAGAAAGAGAGAGGATTAGAAGATGGACAAAAAAAACAACACGAGGTGTAATGGCGTATATCTGTTAAATGACAGTACATGAACAGAAAAAAACAAACTCAAAACAGCAGAGATTCAGCTTCAAAATAAAAGTGCCTAAAGCTGATCATAGTAAAAGTAGAAATAATAATAATAGTAGTAGTAAATCAAGTGGTAAAATGGTCTTATTTCAGTCACAGCCACAAGACAGTTGAACAGTGAAACCCAAAAGAATCCACTTTTTTGATTCGGAGTAAAATGACTCCGAAAATAATGTGAATATATATTGTGTGAGTGGTTTATACCACCGGATAAGCCTGACTGAAGTTCCTAGACATGAGTCATGTATTTGTGCTGATGATTTCCAGCTTTGCTACCTTGAAATGAGCTTGGGTTAAACCCTCTCACTCACAGCAGAGAAGCTGCTCCTCACAGATTCTGAAGTCACTTCCCCTCGCAGCCCACGGACTATTTGAAAGACTTTGGTACAAATCAATCAATTCCAGTGCATTTCCAGGACAAATATGTTCACCCAGGACAGTTGGTTCCACATCAGACCCACGGTCTCTGGACTGGGGCCCAATCCAAAGGCTCTCCACCAGCTGAACCACAGAGGACTAGAGTTCAGAACCACAGAGTCCACCAGCATACGCACAGTTTTTCATTGTTTTTGCCTCGTTTACTTAGTATGTGTCGTCTTATATGTGGGTAGGCTCATTGTCCAGAACTGCTCCAATCCAAAGAGACTATGGCACAATATAAAGGGGCAGAAAATCCAAATTCATTTTTTTAAAGGTGCAAGATACGAGTTTTGGAGCTTCCTGTTGTCTTTCAGTTGTCTCCGGCTAACGCTGCTAACAGCGCTAACGTTGAAAACTATGGGGAAATAAGAGTTTAAACCAGACAATAGTTCCTTCCATAGACTATAATTGTTTGTTGATTAATAATGTTAGATTTTTTAAGTGAACTATTGTGAAGTTTTCAATAGTTACCTTATATCAGACTGTATAATTGATGAAAATCAAGGTAGCAGAAAGAGCTTTTTTTTCAATATAACTGACAATACATTACAATACAATGAATCTTTACTGTCCACCAGGGTAGAATTTGTGATTTGTGTCAGTAAGTGTCAGATTGGAACCACTCGTAGTGATCAGTTGAGTCGATGTTCTAGGAAAACCTGCTAACCTTACCTCCATACTGATGAGGATCTTGCCTCATTGACTAGAACTGATTGAAGAGAACTTATTACAAGAACTGTTTTTGTGATACGACAACTCGATGTGGAAATTAATGAATCGCTTTCACCAGAACTCCATTGCTACATATTCGCTCGGTTACAACGATGGTTCGGTGCGGTCAGCTTGCTTTGAAAAGGTGACCGCCTCTAACGACACTGATTCAGACAAGAATATTACAATCCTGGCGTAAATGAAATGCTCCAACCTGCAGAATAATAATCAAACACAGTCCTGTGTGCGTTTATGCCAGCGCCACTTCAAAGCACCCTGGGTATTTAAAAAGCGAATGCACACCCTCTACCCCAATCTGTGCTCGAATTCAATTTAGGCCATGGTTTCAAATACACAGCGCATTGTTCTTTCAACAGCATGCTGAGCAAAATCAATTATTCTGTTAATATTTAAACTACTTTAACAAAGAGACTGGCTGGCTCTTTTAACATTCAGCGAATGCATGAAGTGCTTAAACATTAAAAAGCAGAACTCCAACCATTTTAAACCTTCAAACATTATCTTAGCATGTTTTTTTTTCTTTCTAAATAATGATGCGAAATGCGTGTTTAAAAAGCGTTTAAGATGGACATTAAGGGCTGTGAGGAGAATAAGATAAGATAAGATAATCCTTTATTAGTCCCGCTTAAAGTGCACACAAGAGACATAGTAGAAGAAGACAAGATAAAAATAAATAAATAAAAAAAAAAAAAAAATAAAAAAAATAAAAATAATAAAAAATAAAAAATAAAAAATAAAAAATAAAAAAAAATAAAACAAGTATTATAAATAAGCAATAAAAAAAACAGTAGAAAAAAACAACAATAACTGAAATATTATATTTACAGACAGAGAAAAAAACAAAACTATTTTAACTATTTTAACTTTTTTAACTATTATTGCAATCTACCCACATTTAAAAAAAAAAAAAAAAAAAAAAAAAAAGTCTCTACATTCAATAGTAGTTGTTAAAGAGTTGATTTATTTCTCCTCCAATCACAATCACCCACTGAAGATTTTGCATAATAGTAGCCGGCCAATCAGGTCGTGCATACCCAGATATGTCAACTCAGATATTTTCCTCAGAGTACCTTTAACTAATGAAAATATGAATGTTTTTTAATAAAGCTGAACCACTATGTCTCACATTTTTTTAGTTTGACCTTATCATCAAATAAAGACTGGAAGGCTCTCTTTGTTATTCCCCTTTTTTGAAAAGAGGCTATCAAGCGGTCGCAAAAAAAACAAATATCGAGCAATCTCTAAACTCTCTGTCTTGGCTCAGGTAATTGAATCCATGTTCAGTGAACAAATAAAAGAGTACCTGGCTAACAATTCTATGCTATCTACATTTCAGTCAGGATTTCGCAAAAAAACAACATAGCTCTGTCACTACTGAATTAGAAGGTCATAAACAATATACCTGGAGCCCTAGACAATACGCAGTGCTGTCTGTCTCTGTTCATAGACCTCTCTAAGGCCTTTTTCTTTGACCACAAAGCTTTAATTGGACGAATTCAAGCTATTGTTTTTCCAAACATGCAGTTGGGGGATCTGCCAATTATCTCATCCACAGAACCCATGCTTTTCAGTGAAGAGTGCACTCATTTGAAAGTCGCAAGGCCTCAAGGGGGGGTACCACTGGTTCGATTGTGGGCCCTTTGTTATTCACTATATGCTTCAATTGAAATTGGCAGAATATCCCAATCTCAGTCTGTCATTTCTATGCAGATGACACTGCTATTTATTTCTTTGCACCCACTACTGCTAAGGCGTTTGGGTATTTTCAGTATGCATTTGACAGCTGCAAACTAAACTTATTTTACTTTTTACTACCTCAAGAATGGGAAGATCAGAATTGTCTGGGGAAATTCTTACCAGAAATTGTCAACAAATTCAGTTGGTATCTACTTTGGTCGAAACATTGCATTATTAAGCCCACAGACACCGCAAGACCAGTCTGTAAAATATGTTTTAGAGCGATGCAGACCAAGAGAGCCAACAAGTCCAACTTGGGAAAGAATCTCACAAATCAAGCGTTCAGAATCACAAGTATACAGATCAACAACACAGTCATAAATGATCGATCTATACTCAGTTAGTACTGAGTAGTAGTTTTTTTGCAAAAAATGATTTCTCATCCAAGAAAATGCACTTAGTAGAGTGCAGATTTCTGCCAGGTAGTTGTATTGATTCTTAATAAAAAGCTGTTTATAAGAGATTTCAATCATAACGTTGACTACAGAATCGTTTTATAACATAATCTGGGGATATCAGATTACCGTGCATGCCAATGTAATAGCTTTAACAACATAAATCCAGTGACCTTAATCTAATTATTTACAATAATCCAATTATTAATACTAATTCATTGTCAAAAACACACCTGCTGCATGTATGAAAAAACAAAGAAACAAGAAAACAATGAACAATTGTATTATAAATGGTAAATGGAATGGAATTGTAGAGCGTTTTTTTTTTTACACTGCATGTCATCATTCCCCCGTTCACGCGCTGATGGCCGGGGCTCCCAATGTCTGCAGCCTTGAATCCACACCACACAAAGAGAAAGGGACTTGAAAAGCTTGCGTTCCATTATTCATTTTGAAAAGACGGGGAGTCCGGAGATGCGAATGGGGCTGACGTCATTCCACACACACACTGCTGACCGACAAACAAATAAAAAAAGAGATGAGTTCTTCTGAAGAACCACTCGCCATGCAGCCACCACGCCAGACAGTCCCTGTGCATTCCACCTTTAAGCTGTACGTCAGAAAAGAGCGTCCACCACATCAGTCGTTCAGTATTTATTCAGATTCTTTTGTTTTAAAAGAAGTTCTGACACTCTTTTCCTAAATTTTGTCCACTGTGCGTTGCTTCAAAACTTATCTTTTCATGTTATTATGCATATTTGTTACGCACTATCTGTGTTATTACATTACAGGATCAAATCACATCATAGTAGGGATATATTTCATCAATAAAAAAAATATGCTAATGCAATATTAACCTTAACAAACGTAAAAAAAAAAAAGAGTTGACAATGTGTTCTGATTAGTATCTAAATGATATAGGATGGAAAACAAACACTGCTGCGTTGTATTGGAGAGATATTTCAAACTAAAACTTGAATTATTTGTATGGAGAAATGCTACATGGAGGCAGGTCAGAAACATACATATTTGTAATGTGTAACTCTGCTTCTATAAGATACCTTTTATTATTACCATAGGTGATTTCAGCTGCAACACCACATCTTCTTAGGCGACTTTAACCCACAATGTGTGTGATGCAACACCCGGAATAACCAGATCTTAGGACTCTCAGATGTATTCTTAACTTGTATATGACAATATTTTAGCTGTGAAACGGACCTGGAAGCTAATGAAAGAAATAATAAAATTCTAATAATTCAAAGTGGTGAAGTGCTTTGATATCTAATAAGGTAGATTTGAAGAGTTTGAAACTTTTTCATAACGGTGGCATTCAAATTGAATAAATATAAGGCCCAGTGACTACATTAGTATTTTCCCATCTATTAAAAACGATAGATAAGTAAAATCATTTCCTAATTCACATCAGATTTTTATTCTAAAGAAATATTGCTTGGTTTGTCCTTTCTAGGCTACTGTAGGAACATGGCGATGCAACATGCAGGTCCCCTGTGTAGAAATAAAGGGCTTGCTCTCAGGTAAAAAAAAAAAACAAAGTTATGAATATTTCATTCGGTTTCTGCTAATAGATCCCCTTAAATGCTCCACACTGTCCCTTTAAACAAGAGTCGAGCAGCCCTCTGAGTCTGTACTTCACAATGATAATGTTTTCATGTTGATATCATTTTCACAAACTTCAGCTTTTCATTTTAACTGGCTAAATCTAAAAAAGTGGTGTTTGTGTTGTGCTGTAAGAACATCAATGCATTTTAGCATCTGTAATAAATCAAACTTATAGATATGCACCAATTAACTGTGCTTTTTTTGCATTAAAATATGATAAAAGATTGTGAAATTCAATTTAAAAAGATATATATATATATAAATGTAGCAACATTAGGTGTGTTATGCTCTTAAAGGCACCTATCTATGTGTTTTATACGTCATTTATGTGGGCCAAGTGGAGCTTATTCTGGACGCAGTGCTCATTGATTATGTAATACTCGTTATATTCATAGTTTGAGGGTTTTTTTTTTTATGTAATCATTAAACAATCTCAAAAAAGGAAGAAACAAAAACTGCAGCGTGAAGACTATACTGTATAAATACCTGTTTACAGCTCCTTTAGATCTGCATGTATTAGGTATATATATATATATATATGTGTATATATATGACCTAGTATGTCCACATTAATCTGGTAAAACTGATGTTAAAAGACATTTTAAATGTGCAGTAATCTTGAGGACAGTCTTGTCTAGTGAGGGTCGGCGATGTTCTGTCAGTAGGAAGACGAACGCATTCTGAAGGTCAGTTTACACGTCCAGTGACACTGGTTACTATGGTTATCTATGTTAATTCAGTCAGTCCATTACCATGTACTACTCATCAGCCCTGATTAAATCACAGCTTTATACTCATTCCTTTGTCACGACAACAGAAAATGAGAATAACTAAGTAGCTAAGTCAAAAACGATATTCTCATTAATAGACGATCACATTTGCAACATTTTTCTGATTTCTCTATGAAAAGGCGCTTTCCATTAATACAGAGATCAAAAAAAAGACATTCCAATTCCACTTCAAGGACGCACACCAGTCCACACACACACAGAAGACTTGGCCCGGAGTCTTCTTGAAATATACAACACAGGCCGTGGAGATGCACATTACTATTGATTTCATCAGCAGCATCTAGCACACTCACATATACAGTACATGAACAGCCGTTGCAACATTTATATCGCTCGAACATGTGCATACGCCCGCACCGTCAACAAGCATCCAGCAGCCTTTTGAAATGTCATATTAAATTATAGAACTGCAGATGTTGGACGGTTTCGTTCCTCATTTACCGACTGCAGCTTTAGAGCTGGGAAAGAAAAAATGTAAATGTATGCCGAATACTACAGACTAAGATAAGATAAGATAAGATACTCCTTTATTAGTCCCACAGGATTACAGCAGCACAGGTTATAGTGCAAACAAGATCAAAATAAGTATTATAAATAAGCAAATGAGCAATAAAAAAACAGTAAAGAATTCACAGTAATTGAAATATTATATATACAGACAGAAACTATTATGTTTTTGTTGTAACATATAGTTTGGTTTATTTTTGAAATGTTGGGAATACTTGATGCTCTGTGATTTATCCCTGTGCTGAAATCAAAAAGAAATACATGTTCAATTTTTGAAAGGGAGGCTCAAAAATGAGGAAGAAATCCTAAATGGTCCTGAGGGAAGGAAGCTGGTCTAGCAGTTTCCCCAGCAAACAAGCCCCTGTGGGGGGGCCGGCTGCTGCTGGATGGTAGGAAGTGTGGACCGGAGCAAACAAACACTAAACCCCCACAGGAGCCATCGCACAGCCCACAGCATCAGCATCAGCCTGGTTATTGGTCCACTGTGGGGGGGAGGTATGGGAAGCCTTAAAGACCCTTTATGCTTGTTATGTCAAGATCGGAAAACAAATTATGATTCCACAAGCAACGGAAAGAAAGAAAATCGATTAAAGTGCACTTTTGCATTTTGGTAAAAAAAAAAAACCATAAATAATAATAAGATAGAAAGTCTTTGTTCACGTGGCTTATTACAACTTTGCTTTAAATTTAAAAAAAAAAATTTGATGACGCGCTACACATTTCTGCGTACGGTCGCACTATTCCACTCCGACAGAAATCTGTAACGTCTAACATCTAACACTCACACTCGACTCTTTATTCTTTTCCACGCGCCGTTCCATCAGAGAGTGAAGTCGCATTAAGCCAACTATAATAATTACAATATTTTTTTTACAGGTTCCCAGAGACCTTACTAAATGAACAAATAACACGGTAAAGTTGTTAGAGGTGGAAGGGATGTCAAACGTGATGAGATCAGCTAGGTTCCAGTTGCACTGATGCGGTGGGTCGGGATGTTCGCTGGTAATGAAGCAGACTTCCAGTTTGGTTACGTAAACTCATTGTCCTCTTAAATTTCTGCTGATGTGTGTGTTTTATTTGCGCTTCTCTGCCTGTTTTTTCTACACCATGAAAAATGTGTTTCTCGCTTAATATTAAGAATTCTGCAGCCACTGCGTGTCTCATGGGGGAGCACTTGACTGCTCTGACATCCATAATCCCCCAAAGCACTGCTGTACCAACTGCTAGGCAATGCAGGCTTGGTAATTTTGGGAAATCTCAAGAGAGTTCCTGCTGTCAGTGCAGAATCACACAGACAGTCCAGTGGTGTCGGGTTACTGTATCCCCAAAAGAGTCTCGGAAAACAGGGAGAACCAGAGGAGGAGTTGGAGAAACCAAGAAAGCAGAAGAGGAGGTCGGACCCCTCTGTTTGGATAAAGTGCCTTCAAAGAGAACATACAGCAGTATGGGGCTACAATATCAGACCCGGTTCCCACTGGTTCCCCTCAGTCTTAGTGTTAGGAATCAGCTGGCATTGCCCTTGAGCAAGGCTCCAATATCAGATTTAATTCAATTAGACTGAGGTCAAAGGAAATCTGCACCTTTTCTGTCTCTACCTCTCTCTTCATCTCTCTCTGTTTTCCTTTGGTCATTCCACTGGTTTGTTCTAGGTGTGTGTGTGTGTGTGTGTGTGTGTGTGTGTGTGTGTGTGTGTGTGTGTGTGTGTGTGTGTGTGTGTGTGTGTGTGTGTGTGTGTGTGCGTTTTATACCCCCCAAGCACATCATAGCGTTTCCAATCCAAACTTCACAGTGCAGGCCAGCAGCGCTCTGTGTGAGCACGGTTGTGTATGCAAGTGTGTGTACTGTGTGTGTGTGTGTGTGTGTGTGTGTGTGTGTGTGTGTGTGTGTGTGTGTGCTAAATACATTAGCTATTCTATTTGACACATTCACACTGTAATGGAGCGTCTGTCTCTCCAGCTCCGTACTCCATCTTGCTTTATGTTATTATTATTTTCTCTCTCCACGTTATTTTGCTCTAGTTCCACGAGGCGGTGCGACACTAAATGGTACGAGTCCTCAGTTTGAAATCACCCATCACCACCACAAACACACACAAACACACACACACACATATAATCCGTCCCTCCAGTCAAAGCCACTTCTTTGAAGGTTGTTTTGAATGTGGTTCATCTCTCTTACTGGCCACGCTGTAGCCATCCATCTGACAGTTGTTGAGATGTTTCAGACAGACCAACCAACCAACCAACACAGCTGGCTAAAAACATTGATGAAATAGCATCTGGTAGAGTTAAACAATGTAAATGACCACAATGTCAAGTTACTATTACTGTTCCCTGTACCATTACGCTAATTGGCTCTGCTTCTACCCTGAACCCCTTTTGCTTTCTCGCCTTGCAGGTTTCCATGAATCGTCGTGGTACCTGGACCGTGGTCGTGCCTCCTGCTGCAGCCCTGCTGACACCCACTGCTACTACCTTTAATATTATTAGTCACATTACTATTACTATTCCCTGTACCATTACGCTTATTGGCTTTGCTTCTACCCTGGAGTCTTTGTGCTTTCTCGCCTTGCAGGTTTCCATAAATCGTGGCTGTACCTGGACTGTGGTGGTGCCTCCTGCTGTGGCCCTACTGACACCCACTGCTACTACCTTTAATATTATTAGTCACATTACTATTACTATTACCTGTATCATTACGCATATTGGCTTTGCTTCTACCCTGAAGCCCTTTTGCTTTCTCGCCTCGCAGGTTTCCACGAATCGTTGTGGTACCTGGACCGTGGTCGTGCCTTCTCCCTGACTTTGTTTGATGACCTTTAGCCACTTTTAGGCTTTTGCCCACTTACCTGTTCTGTGTTGCTGATGCCTCTCCTGCCAACCATTGTCCCACATCCCCTGAAATCCTCAATTCTCCAGTGTGCTCACGCGGTTTTTCAGGTGTAATGGTGATTCTGGTATACCTGAGTAAATAGCTGCTATGTTCTCTGCACATGTTTCGTGCCATGCTCCAGCTCTCTCAACCCCTTCCAGTTTTACATTGACAACAGACCTGCCTCCCTGTGAGGGTAACACCAGACAATGGGCCTCATGTGACAGATTGGTTCTCAAGCCAATCATTTAAGATTATTTTTCGCATTCGCCAGTTTCCTCGTACTTAGGATATTCTATTAGGGATGAACAAAATTCAGTCGACAGAGGGACTAGCTGTGTGCAGCTCCGTCACTGCAATCACGCAGTTTAAACATTTATACAAGCAATGATGCAGCTTACTGTCTTTAACCTGTATTCATGTTGATTTTGTCTTTTGACCATTAAATAATGATTTGTTTAGCTGGCTGTGTGTTTCTGTCCTCACCAGATGGTGACTGTGATGAAAAGTTTGTTGTTTGTCAACTGAAAAGAGGGCAAAGAAAAAGAGATTGAGCTGTTTTTAATGTTCAGGTGTTTCCCTGTGGATAGGGGTCTCTACACAAACAACATAGAAACACGAAAACGTCTCAAGAAAACAGCTTTAAATTGAAATGTCTTAAGGCGCTGTGTGCCTTCGAGCCAGCTTCTTCCACACCTTGTTTACCAGAAATGTCACTTTAGGTTAGACTAAATGAGCACAAAGATATTTTAAAAGCAACGATTCAAACATGTACTGTTCAATCCCTTCATCCTCCAGAGGCATTTCAGCAGGATACACTTAATGCTATTAAAGTGTGCTTTGTGATTAACATCAGTAACAATTATAGCCGCGCAAGTTCTGATGGAAAAAAACTTTTGTTGCATTTTTTTTTCCCGCAACTAAATTCCCCCAATGTCACATCAGAGATCTGCCATGATGCTCTTCCACTGGAGACGTCCTTATCTACATTTCATCAGCACTGTTCTGGGTATTACATATCTGTCTCCTTTAAAAGTTTTCTGTCTCCATCAGTGCATATTTCTGTCTGTCTGCACATTGTACAGAAAACGTTATTATGCACCATCTAACGCTGCCCCACATCGAGATGAGAACATTTGAATCTAGTGAGTGAGACAATATGTTTTGCAGCATTCAGTAAAATAGGTCAGCTTACAGAACTCATTGTAGTTACTACAGTATGGAAAAATATCTGATATAGGAAGAGTGCAGCATATTGTAAATTCTCAATTCTGTCAGTTAAGAAAGTATTGAAATACATGCATGTCCACAGGACTAAATCTGTCCAATAACAGAATGATGTCATACTCATGACTTTGTAAAGAAATGCTCTTTTTCCTGCCCGTATCATTTCCATTGCAGTAAGGTTACCATCAATGTAACTAAACATGTATACTGATGGATCTGATGCTGAGAAAAGGTAGATTTGAGTTTCCGTCAACAGTAAATTAAAAGAGGAGCACATATGAAGATGAAACATGCAATAATAGAAATAAAGGTTAGTCTCTAATATAAGCTTGATATGTCAAATAAGAAGGATCATTTACAAAAGTCAGTCTTAGACGTCTAAGACCATTCTAAGACCTTCTTCTTCAAATTAATTAAATAATACATTAGCAATGTTAGCACAATCTGCTTCTAATCCTTCCAGACTAGTTGTCCTCTCTAGCTTTGAACAGTTGGCATAAATCCTCCTCTTCCTCTTGTCAAAGCCCTTAGCCCCTAATTCCTCTATCGCCCCTCTGCATCCAGCCGCTCTCTCTCCCACTTTACATCCCTCTGTGCCCATTTTGATGCCAGCTCACAGGGAATGTGCCAGTTCCAACATCTGGGGCTGACGCGTACACAGCCACAGCCACACACACTAAATGCAACATGACAACTGCAGTATCCTGGAAAAAACTAGGCCAATCCAGGGTGGAAAGAACTACAGGTTGTAAGGGATGCTAGTGGCACTGTGAAGGCTTCATTAGGATGTTCCCCCCCGTCCCCACCATCAGCAACAAATCTTATATGTCCCCAGAAGACCCTGTTTACTAAGCTCATGCAAACACGTATGGTACTTACTAATCTTCAATTTATATGCAGACTATTTCCTTGTTTCCTTGTTTGTTCCCTTTTGTCAATAAAAAAACAGTTGATCTCAAGGCCACCACTCTTTCAAATATCTTTTTTGGTCTGGCCAAGAAAAAACAGAAGATATTTAGTTTAATATATATAAAACAAAGCAGTAAATCCTTTCATTGGGGTCACCGAAAGAGACTATACAGTCCCATCACGTTCCTAGACTCTTGACGTGTCTTTTGTTGGGAAATCTTGTGTTTTCTGTTGCGCTGCCTTGATGTTGTTATCAGACAGTGAACATGTACTGGGGGGGGTTACCATTTTTGACTTTTCAACCCCAGCCACTCAAACATATGGTGACTTATGGTTCTGTCAGAGAGCCGCCCTTCCTCCACCTCCACAGCTATAACGATTCAATCTGGTCCGTCCTCTGAATTCAGAGACAAAATAGACCCAACCTTAAAAAAAATCTCATCTATTACACTATCCATTAGGCCTGTTGTGTATTTTCCTGTATTCTCTCCTCTCTAGACCACCTTTTTGTGGCCAATGGCGCCAACGGGAACAGGCTGGGAAAGGCATGGCCCTACGACGGAGTCACGAGGACTCGGGTTGGTTGTTTTCTCCGTCCTTGTCTACACCCCCATGCTCATTTACGCCTCACCGTGTACTCTCCCTTCACTCCCCAGACCTGTCATCCTCAAAACCATTCATTAGGTGCATCCAAAAATCACCTGTCAGTCCTGACACCTGTTTCCACTTTTTCTCATCAGCCCTGCAGCTTTTAACCATCTCTTTCTCCTCGCACATCTTGCCAGTTCTTCATAGTTGCCGTGTACTTCTTGTGCTTTCTACTATATGCAATCTACCTGTAACCTGGCTTCTATGATTTTTTTGTATCATTCTACAACACAGGGTTGCACAATGAAATGCAAAAATGGAGTTGAACTGCCTTTGTGCTGCAGAAGGGGAAATAAATGGGTCAGAGATCTCTTGATTGTCTGTATTCACCCGATGTGACATCAACAGATAATGTGCATCCTTTAACAAAAATATATAAGATGATTATGTAACTCAGGAAATTGACTGATGGGGAAAAAATAGAAGCCAAGAGACCACCTTAAGCTTAAGAGAACATACTCACAAAACCATATGTACAATCCAAGAACAAAGGAAACACAAACCTTTTCTTTGGATCCGATTAAATCAGATGAAAAAAATCTATTGAAAAGGCCAAGAATCAAGGAAAAAAGCATCCAAACAGAGTAGTTATTGAGGTGAGCATTGTGGTTTAAAGCTGGGCTGTAAAATCCCTTTAGAATCATCAGAGAAGCTTTAGAAACCTCACAATTGTTTGATCCGCTTAGAGACATTTTAAAGGTAATCTGCGATGATCCAAATGTACACAAACTGTAAGCCTCGCCCCTGGAACTCAAACACTTTACCCAGAATAATAATTCATAGGTTTGCAGGTACAAGAGCTTGACAGACACCATCACAAAGCAGCAGCTCTTCCACTAAGTCATTTCATTTCTTTTCTTTCTTTTCCAAATAGCAACTAAAGCATCCAAGTAGACCAATCATATGTCAGAGTATCTTTATAAAAGCATGTGGGTGGCAGTTAATATCAGTAGGATCTCCTTTTTAGATTTACTGTGCTGTTCAAAGCCAAGTCATCCACCATAATAAATATTTCATCGAAAATGTGAAGTCATATGAAGCTTAGCAGAAGATCAATCGATCTTTTTTACTTGCTCAATCATTTACATTTCTCTATCCCTCTTTCTCTGCCGCCTCCAGCTCAATCAGCTGGCGTTGGCTGGCGTTGGCTCTTTGAAATAAACCAAGATTACATTTTTTTTTTGCCAAGATCTCCATGAGCTAACTGTCAACTATGTTATTTCAGTACAAAAATAAATATATCAATGCCAGCATCAAATGTTCTCCTCGTCTGTTTTCAGCGTTTTTCGTTGTCGATAGCAAAGCCCGGCGTTTGATTCTGGTGATGTTTCTCTCAGGTTGCACCACCTGCTCTTTAATAAGCCTGGTCTTAACTGCTAAGTCAGTCTTTTTTTTGTTGCTCTTGGGCTGTTTAAACCTGTGTTTATACTGTTACCATCTGTTTTGGGCTGCTTAGTTGGTGGGGAGGTTTCTAAGTAACCAGTCTGGGTAATTTGGAGGGGAAGCCCGTTTTTTCTCCTGTTTTCTAGTCGGCTAGGGAGCTCAGTATGTGTGTTTTTTGTTTCTGCAGGGAAAATTGAATTTCTTATTTTCTAGAGTGATGTGATGCATCATTTAAACTTCAGCCTGGTCTTAACTGCGACTGGTCTTTAGAGATGCACGTTCCCCGTGAATCCCCAAGCAGGCTATTACCTAACAGCACGCATTGCTAGGAAACGTTGGTAACAATCTACCACTGGTTTGCTATTGTTATGTCAATTATTTATAACTTAAAGCAGTTGAGAGCAATTCGCAAAAAGAACGTGATGCAGTTCCTCTGAAATCTCATCATTGTGTACCTCTTTGTCCACTGATAAAGAGCACGCTATATCAGATTTACCATGAACTCCATTTCCCTTCTGTCTCAACTCCCAGAATGCAGCATCACTGAGTGTTCACTACTCCCTGGTCAAGACACATCTGCTTCGTTTGGTCCCCTCTCGATGACCGCTTCAGGGCGCAAAAGGGTCAGAAAAGCAGGTCCTCCACAAGCTCCACGGCCTACGAGGAGAAACTTCTCTTCTTCTACTCGTTCTCTCGTTCACATCGCTTCATCTGCTGCTCCGCGCCATCCCCAAAACATATTCATTGGTTGGTTTCTATCCAGAGAGCAAGCACTGATTGGCAATCTCAAACACAATTCCCACCAATCGCACAAATTCAAATAAGATTCAACAACCGTGGAAGTGAAAAAAACACTTCTTTTCATGTTCCTCCACTCCGCTCCATCACACACACAAAAGTTCAGTTTCTGAAGTAGCAGACCAGAGAAAGTCAAACATTATAACTCTTATTTTTGTTTATAAATGATATTGTGCGTGGAATTGGGAAACCAGTTCACTGAAACATGAGGTAGGACTGGTTTCTGTCATTTAACAGCTGATCTCCACTTTAAGGAGGGATTGGAAACAAAAGATTTATTGTGGGGAGAAATTTCTAGTGTGCCTGCCTGCTGCAAGAAATGTTAAATGATGGTTAAATGGAAATGAGAAAAATAAAATGATTCATTTTTAAGAGTTATTTGTAAGAGTAAGACAATTGGGAGACTTTTGATAGTCTTGTATCCTGGAAGCAAGTGTTCAGTTTAGTATATAAAACAATAATTTGCATTTATAAGATCCTTTCAGTAAAATTGTTTTTTTTTTTATAAATTATGGGCTACTCGGAAAATATGAAAGATTTCTGTTTCATGGAATCGGAGGGAACAGTGCGTCTTCCTGGTGTTGTCATGCTGTTTCTGCCTTTTGGAGGGAGGTTGAAAAGATGTTTAATGCAGTGAAGCCGTGTTTTAAAGCACAACTTTGCTCTGTGATCATTCATCTGATTATTTTTGAAGCTGCTAGCGTAGATTCAATCAATTTAGAACGATTATTAAATGTAGTCTATCCTGGAACGATAACAGAAATGATGATTTTCAAAAAAAAAAAACATTGAGAAAGGTTGTGTTTTTAGGTCTTTTTTTTGAAAATTGTTAGTTTCTCTAATCGCCTTTTAATAAGACATTTAACATTTTAGAATCTCACCCATGAAACCAGCAATATGCAATAACATATTTTATGATTGTAATAAAAGCAAAAGTGCGTCATGAGAACGGCATTGTTTTTTTGTAGAGCTGGACAAGTGTCACGGATGTTGGCAAGATCCAGTTTAAACATGGAGGCTACGGCCAGTAATGACCACCCGGCAGCCTGCAGACTGAGGACAATGAACTGCATCACAACTGCTTTCTTGCCAGTTTGCTAAACAAAGGGAATATGTTTGCTGCTGACCTCCATCCAACCCCCACTAAAGCAAGAATCTGGACCTCTGTGAGTGAAATGACCCTCGGTCGCTTAGCACTGCTGCAGGTCTTCTGCCGGAGAGGCGGGCGTAGATAAATTTAGCTCAGTGCTGACCCTCTGGGATGTGACAACTGTCAGATCAGGGACCAAAGAAGAAGGTTCAGGGCGTAGGGAGGCATAAATATCAAACATCTGGCCCCTGATGTTCTTCCGTGGACGTTGCGGTCCAACCAACTGTAACTATAGGGTGTAATATCGACACACAGCTTCTTTATTTGATTTAATTTATCAAATAAATGGAGTTCTACACCCAAAGGAGAGTATGTTATTACTGAAATCAATGCTGCGGATGATGGAGCGTAGCATCTTCATCATCACTTCATCAGAGGATGTACACTGGATTGTAAATGTCAAAACAGTTTGAGAGATCACGCTGGTTGTTTCTTTAACACTCTGAAAAATGTGTCACAAATTCTTAGTAACCATCATAATCCTAATAAGACTCCATAATTCCACTCTGTGTGAAGGGGCTAACTGCAACATTTCTTCAGCCACCTTTCAGGCTTATAAGAGATGATTAAAGGAAATGTGTCTATTTGCTTCCTCGTCAAGACTTCTATTTGAGTTAAATGTTGAGAGTTAAATGAGAAGATCCACACCATTCTCATGTCAGTCCTTCAAAGCTGCAGTATAGCTTAGCATTAAAGACTGGGAATAGGAGAAATCGTCTAGAATGGTTTGTTTTACTTGTTTAATCCAATAAAATAGCAGAAGTTTAAAATGATATTGTGGTTCTAGAAGGAGTAATGTATCGATAGCTGGTCCCTAGGACAGCAAGACAAGCAAAAAAAGCTAATATTCGTAGTTCCCGTTTCAACACTATGGCTTCAGACGATTCATCTCGTGTTTCGGGTTCAGAAAACGGTCAGCAATCTGAAGATTATTCAAAAGAAATACATAATTCTACCGTCACGAGTAACGCTATCTCATTTAATTGGTCCAAAAATACAGTGCAGCATAGCTCTGCAGGTGTCCCTTGTTTTCATTTTCACCAAACAGACAGAGAATGAAGATACAGCGCCCTCTAGTGGAGCCGGCACTACATGGACGATAGAAAAACGATCCAATTAAATATCACGAGCCAAAAAGCGAAACGTTGTCTTTGTATGGAATTCCATTTCCAATGCATCTGTTTCTCTACACCCCACATGTTCCCCTTCTCAGCGACGGGTCGGTTTGCGGTCCGACCTGGACGTTAGCGCTCCAATCAGCACGGCCGATTTATGGAGAAAATAAACACAGTAAAGAGTGACGACTTCAAATATGAACACATTTTCTTTTACCTTGAAAAAGCAAAATAGTTTTTGTGCGTTTTTTTGTGTTCTTGATGAATACAGACATCCATCCACTTCCACCAAAACAGTCGGTACACGACACGCCCTGCTGCTGGCTGAAATACACAAACACATCTATTCTTTCTTTGTATATACACACACACACACACACACACACACATATATTCAAAATGATTCATCCACACACACATACGACCTTTATATGTGCACAAACACTTCAATAAAACGGGCGTTAACACCACAGGGACCCTGGATGTGAACACTGAACTAGGAGGAGGAGACATAAGAGGTGAAAAGAGAAGGAAGATAAGGAGCCGCTGATGGAGAGGGGGGGGGAATCAGAGAAGATGGAGTAGAAGAGAGATGAAAACATCAACCTCCTGCTGTTTTCTCCAGAACTCAGAGCTGTCAATCATTCCACCGTACGGAGAGGAATTGTCTTCGGGGTAACCACGCAGCACAAACATGTAAAATGTGTCCATGATTAAGACCTTCAGTTCCATAGCATTGTGATAGTATGAGACATTTGGTGGAGGTGTTTCAACTACATCATAGGGTGCGTCTTATAGCCATTCAGTGTGTGTGTGAAAACATCATGCAGTCTGATGTAACCTCAACTGCAACCTCAGCAACAACAAACAAACAAAAAAAGAGTGAATTTCATATTTATTTTTGATGTGTAGTCATTTTATACACAAAACATTCTCTTTTCATGTAGAAACAGGTGAGATGAGCGAAAGGAAAGAAGAGATGGAAATGGTAAAAGAGGGTTTTGTTTTCTCCTCCTTTACCACCTCCTGTCTTCCTACCCCTCTTTTTTTCCCCCTCATCATCTTCAATTTAGCTCCTGTGCCTGAGGAATAGCTGCTGCTCTAATTGTTTGGATGTTGGATCTGCTCATAAAGATAATGATTTATAATAAATATCAAATCATAACTTACCTGCTTGTTCGGGAACATTTAGTTGGTTAATACTTTGTTATGAGGATAGGAACATCATAATCTAGACACAATGCAACCCTCGTTTAGTTATTCAGTACAGTTCTTGAGCAAAATGTTGATTTGAAATAAATCACTGTTTAACCTCATATCCAGAAAGTTATTGTTATTTATCAATATTGGCTAAATTGTCAAGTTTTTTTTTTAATTTTCTTACTTTTTTCCATATTTTCTTTGACATTAATCAAATGAATGTTGAAGGTGTTGTTTGCTTCACTCATCACACTGACAGACATCACATTAATATGATTTAATATTAATATGTTTAATATTAATATGTTTAATATTAATATGTGGACTCACCGGTGAAGTTCCAGAGGGGCCGCAGCCCCCCGGCCCCGTGGCTGTCGTTACTCATGCTGCATGACCTGGGTCTCTGCTCTGCAAGTCCTCCAGGGTTCCTCAGGTAGTCCTTTAACCCTCCAGTCTCCCGGTGAGGAGCGCACAGTCTCCCCGGTGAGGATGCACAGTGTCCCGGTGAGGAGCGCACACTCCCGGTGAGGATGCACAGTGTCCCCGGTGAGGAGATGCACAGTCTCCCGGTGAGGATGCACAGTCTCCCGGTGAGGAGCGCACAGTCTCCCGGTGAGGATGCACAGTCTCCCGGTGAGGATGCACAGTGTCCCCGGTGGACTCTCTACCAGGTTGTATGTCTCGCTGGTCCTCCTGGTTCTTCACAGGTATCAGAGGAAGAGGAGGAAGAGGAGGAAGAGGAGGAAGAACACACCAAACACATCAGCATCCACTCTTCACTTCTCAAGGAGGAATGAGAAGTGATGCTGCCTCGTGGTCAGTGGTGAACCAGAGAGCGTTACACTCACCTGGGGGGGGGAGAGAGAGAGAGAGAGGAGAGAGAGAGAGAGAGAGAGAGAGAGAGAGAGACAGAGAGAGAGAGAGAGACATAGAGAGAACAGAGAGACAGAGAGAGAGAGAGGGAGAGAGAGAAGAGAGAGAGAGAAATAGAGAGACATAGAGAAAGAGAGAGAGAGGGAGAGGGAAAAGCAGAGAGAGAGAGAGAAACAGAGAGAAAGAGGAAAAGAGAGAGAGAGACATAGAGAGAGAGACAGAGAGAGAGAGAGAGAGAGAGAGAAACAGAGAGAGAGAGAGAGAGAGACAGAGAGAGAGAGACATAGAGAGAGAGAGAGAGAGAGAGAGAGAGAGAAACAAAGAGAGAGAGACATAGAGAGAGAGACATAGAGGGAGAGAGAGACATAGAGAGGGAGAGGGAGAGAGACATAGAGAGAGAGAGAGAGTGAGACAGACAGAGAGAGAGAAACAGAGAGAGAAAGAGACAGAGAGAGAGAGACATAGAGAGAGAGAGAGAGAGACATAGAGAGACATAGAGGGAGAGAGACATAGAGAGAGAGAGAGAGAGACATAGAGAGACATAGAGAGAGACAGAGAGAGAGAGAGAGAGAGAGAGAGAGAGAGACATAGAGAGAGAGAGAGACATAGAGAGAGAGAGAGAGAGACATAGAGAGAGAGAGAGACATAGAGAGACATAGAGAGAGAGAGAGAGACATAGAGAGACATAGAGAGAGAGAGAGAGAGAGACATAGAGACATAGAGAGACATAGAGAGACATAGAGGGAGAGAGAGAGAGACATAGAGACATAGAGAGGGAGAGAGAGAGACATAGAGACATAGAGAGAGACATAGAGAGACATAGAGAGAGAGAGAGAGACATAGAGGGAGAGAGAGAGAGACCTGTGATGTCATGTTGCTCGTCCCTTAGTGACTGAGTCTGTTCGGGTTAGCTAGCGTTTCTTCACAGAGCTGGTTTTCTAAATGCATAATCACTGTGTCATCACAAACATAATTCCCTGAGAACTTTGATGTTCCTGGTGTAAGGGAAAGTAAACGGTGAGCACACTGTTCTACTTAAGCTTATATCATAAAAAAATAGCAAGGTTTCTTATTTACAGGTCTCTACTACATAAAAGGTCATCGACAGACTAAACCTGCACCTCTTCTTCAGTAGAGCTGGGTGCTACATTGATGGTATCAATTCATTCAAATGAATGTTTTAGAAATGTAAATCCTCTTCAGACAGGTACAAACAAACACACACTGATGGCTCAGCCTTCAGCCTACAAGGGTAGTCTTTGGGTTCGACATCTTCTCCAAGGACACAGAGCAAAGGTATTTCTAAAGTCTATATGGCGATCAAAAGCAGCAGTACAAATAATTCATCAGCTCAGACTGAGGCAGGCAGCTGAGTGGAAGAAGTGTGTGTTATTCCCTGTACTATTACGTTTATTGGCTTTGGACTTCCTGCTGTGGCCCTGCTGACACCCACTGGTTATTAGTCTTACTGTTATTATTCCCTGTACTATTACTTTATTGGCTTTGCTTCTACCCTGGAGTCTTTGGCTTCTCGCCTTGCAGGTTTCCATAAATCGTGGCTGTACCTGGACCGTGGTCGTGCCTCCTGCTGTGGCCCTGCTGACACCCACTGCTACTACCATTATTGTTATTAGTCACATTACTGTTATTATTCCCTGTACTATTACGTTTATTGGCTTTGCTTCTACCCTGGAGTCTTTGTGCTGTCTCGCCTTGAAGGTTTCCATAAATCGTGGCTGTACCTGGACCGCGGTCGTGCCTCCTGCTGTGGCCCTGCTGACACCCACTGCTACTACCATTATTATTATTAGTCACATTACTGTTATTATTCCCTGTACTATTACGTTTATTGGCTTTGCTTCTACCCTGGAGTCTTTGTGCTGTCTCGCCTTGAAGGTTTCCATAAATCGTGGCTGTACCTGGACTGTGGTCGTGCCTCCTGCTGTGGCCCTGCTGACACCCACTGCTACTACCATTATTATTATTAGTCACATTACTGTTATTATTCCCTGTACTATTACGTTTATTGGCTTTGCTTCTACCCTGGAGTCTTTGTGCTGTCTCGCCTTGAAGGTTTCCATAAATCGTGGCTGTACCTGGACCGCGGTCGTGCCTCCTGCTGTTATTATTATTAGTCACATTACTGCCCTGCTGACACCCACTGCTACTACCATTATTATTATTATTAGTCACATTAGTGTTATTATTCCCTGTACTATTACGTTTATTGGCTTTGCTTCTACCCTGGAGTCTTTGTGCTTTCTCGCCTTGAAGGCTTCCATAAATCGTGGCTGTACCTGGACCGCGGTCGTGCCTCCTGCTGTGGCCCTGCTGACACCCACTGCTACTACCATTATTATTATTAGTCACATTACTGTTATTATTCCCTGTACTATTACGTTTATTGGCTTTGCTTCTACCCTGGAGTCTTTGTGCTGTCTCGCCTTGAAGGTTTCCATAAATCGTGGCTGTACCTGGGCCGTGGTCGTGCCTCCTGCTGTGGCCCTGCTGACACCCACTGTTACTACCATTATTATTATTAGTCACATTACTGTTATTATTCCCTGTACTATTACGTTTATTGGCTTTGCTTCTACCCTGGAGTCTTTGTGCTGTCTCGCCTTGAAGGTTTCCATAAATCGTGGCTGTACCTGGACCGCGGTCGTGCCTCCTGCTGTGGCCCTGCTGACACCCACTGCTACTACCATTATTATTATTAGTCACATTACTGTTATTATTCCCTGTACTATTACGTTTATTGGCTTTGCTTCTACCCTGGAGTCTTTGTGCTGTCTCGCCTTGAAGGTTTCCATAAATCGTGGCTGTACCTGGACCGTGGTCGTGCCTCCTGCTGTGGCCCTGCTGACACCCACTGCTACTACCATTATTATTATTAGTCACATTACTGTTATTATTCCCTGTACTATTACGTTTATTGGCTTTGCTTCTACCCTGGAGTCTTTGTGCTGTCTCGCCTTGAAGGTTTCCATAAATCGTGGCTGTACCTGGACTGTGGTCGTGCCTCCTGCTGTGGCCCTGCTGACACCCACTGCTACTACCATTATTGTTATTAGTCACATTACTGTTATTATTCCCTGTACTATTACGTTTATTGGCTTTGCTTCTACCCTGGAGTCTTTGTGCTTTCTCGCCTTGAAGGCTTCCATAAATCGTGGCTGTACCTGGACCGCGGTCGTGCCTCCTGCTGTGGCCCTGCTGACACCCACTGCTACTACCATTATTATTATTAGTCACATTACTGTTATTATTCCCTGTACTATTACGTTTATTGGCTTTGCTTCTACCCTGGAGTCTTTGTGCTGTCTCGCCTTGAAGGTTTCCATAAATCGTGGCTGTACCTGGACCGTGGTCGTGCCTCCTGCTGTGGCCCTGCTGACACCCACTGTTACTACCATTATTATTATTAGTCACATTACTGTTATTATTCCCTGTACTATTACGTTTATTGGCTTTGCTTCTACCCTGGAGTCTTTGTGCTGTCTCGCCTTGAAGGTTTCCATAAATCGTGGCTGTACCTGGACCGCGGTCGTGCCTCCTGCTGTGGCCCTGCTGACACCCACTGCTACTACCATTATTATTATTATTAGTCACATTAGTGTTATTATTCCCTGTACTATTACGTTTATTGGCTTTGCTTCTACCCTGGAGTCTTTGTGCTGTCTCGCCTTGCAGGTTTCCATAAATCGTGGCTGTACCTGGACCGTGGTTGTGTCTCCTGCTGTGGCCCTGCTGACACCCACTGCTACTACCATTATTATTATTAGTCATATTACTGTTATTATTCCCTGTACTATTACGTTTATTGGCTTTGCTTCTACCCTGGAGTCTTTGTGCTGTCTCGCCTTAAAGGCTTCCATAAATCGTGGCTGTACCTGGACCGTGGTCGTGCCTCCTGCTGTGGCCCTGCTGACACCCACTGCTACTACCACTATTATTATTAGTCGCAAAATAAAAACACTGGAAGACCCCTGCTGGTTCTCTCTGTCAGCAACCAAAGAAAGAGTTGTGAACCAGACAATGACGGCGTGTCGGCGTTGCTCCACCATCGTGGGGGATTTGAATGGAAACACATTAAACGTGCTGATGCAAATTTGCTGCAATCTGGCCAAGAAATACTCCCTAAATACTCCCTATCTCTATATCTTTTTCCCCCAAGTCCCCTTTCAGACATGGTCGCTCAACATGACAGCCAAGCCATCTGCTCACAGCTAACAGTGCTAACAGTGTTATCCTAAAGGGGGGAACCAGACGAGGGAGTTCCACACTCCCACTACGACGCTGGATAGCTGGATGTAATCAGCTGTAACCCACCTGCACTATCATCACTCCACTACATCTTTACATGAAGTTGATCTACTTTTATAGAATTCAAACAAAGCAAAAGTACTTCTCCTCTGTTGAACTCAGCCTGAGCAAAACCCTGCTTCCTTGAGGCCAACCAAAAGTCCTTCTCGATAGTCTCCTTAAACTTGCTTTGGCCGCTGCAGCCTTTCTTGCCAACCAGTACCTGTCTGCTGTTTTTCCGGAGCCCTGAAGGCCTCCTTCTTCAGCTTGACGCCGGCGTCAACCAGCGGTGAAGGAGGGTTGCCACCCTGACAGGCACCGTTGACCTTACGACTACAGCTCCTAAGAGCCGCTTTCACTCGGATCCCATGGTCCCAACCTCCCCAAGGAATGCGTGAAAAATGCCTAGGGTGGGAGTCGAAGACTTCCCAGTTCACCCTCACTGCACCTTCAGGTTTACCAGGTCTGTCCGGCAGCCTCCCTGATCCAACGAAGGCTCTGCTCTTCTCTTCACCCGACTGTCTAAGATCCACAGCTGCTGATCTGATGATACAACCTCAAAGTCCATCATCAAGCTTTGGTCTAGGGTGTGGTCTGCTACCAAGGACTCTTATGAACCGCCCTATGTTCATCATGGTCAACTATAGAGTCCCCCAGTGGGCGCCCTATTCCAGAACGCCAACCAGAGACTTCAAGAAGGTCTGGTACTCTGATCTGCTTCTGCATGAACACAAACAACAGTCAGAGATTTTTTAGAGACAGAACTTTCTGTCTCTACCAGTCCTACAGCTACACACAAACACACAAAAACAAGCACACACAAAAAGCCCTCAATTGTAACAGTCAATGTCAAGAAACACACCTCTCAGAATCAGACACCAGTCTCGTTAAAAAAGAGAGCGGGCATCCGTCCTAGAAATAAATGGTTCCCCAAAGTTATCACCAACTCTTCTGTCGGAAACAAGAAGGCAGTTCTATGAGGCATAATCATATCATACTCCGTTTATGTAAAAAAGAAAACAGAAAGAAAAATCAACCAACACGAAAACTTTAATGCAAGTAACCCAACAGAGGGGAAAAAATGGAATTCTGATACACAGAAAATGTTCAGCACAGCAATAAATCTGGTAAAACCCACACAATCACCCGACGAGATAAACACAATCATCAGAGGTTTTTATGTTTTACAGCGGCTCATTACGGAGGAAAGTTATGTCGTTGCGCCAGCTGTGCACAGCAGCAGTAGATCTGTGACGTGTTGAGGTCAGCGTGATACTGACTACCGACTTAATGAGCTGCTCTGAAGATAGTTGGATTAACTCAGTGCTTGTCGAGAATGTTCATGCATATTTGGCATAAAAATACTGCCCGTTGCTCAATCCATAAATGAAACGAAATAACGTAAAATGTGACTTTTGTTAAAGTCCAAGTCAACTGTACTTGTGTTCCTATAGGTTATGACAGCATGATGTTGGTGTAGGATGAGAATGTAACGCTAGATATTCAAATACCCTTATGAAAAAGAGGGAATAAACGAGGCCCGTCGTATTATAGGATTTACGGTAATAAATGTTATCTGGTTTTCTAATCCACATAAAACACAACATGTTCTGTTCCAGAAGTTTAAAAAGTAGTAACTAGGGCTTCTTACAGACGTAAATATGAGATATTGATGGGGAATTCACAAGTTTTCTTTTTACACTGTACACAATGGTTATTTCCATGTTCTATTAAGCTTCTATGGAAATTAAAGTATTACGTTTTTGGGGGAATATGAATTCCTAGCATGGCAAAAACCTGAAATTGTCTTTTTTTTTTAAAAGACAAAAAAAATTCAACATTATACATTTATATAATTGTTCAGACCTGAAATTCTAATCAGGAGATGGCAGCGTGACTCGTCTGCGTACACTGATACTACTGGCTAGCGTTAATAGTTTATATCAATTATAAATAGATGTGGTAAGAGGGGACATCCATACGCACACATCAATATATTCATGTATGTATGAGTGTGTTATGAGCAGGAGAGGGGAGTAATACTGTGTTTGTGTGTGTTGAGTCAACAACCTTACATAAGCAATGCTCTACTCACCTCACCTGTGACACACACACACACACACACACACACACACACACACACACACACACACACACACCACATGTGTCATTATGGATTGAAGTGGGCTGATTTTGGCTCAGCCATTATCTTCTTACACAACCCACTACAGTGAAGAGAGTCTCGGTATGAGCTTGTGTGTGTGTGTGTGTGTGTGTGTGTGTGAACACTGACATTACTCATGTGCTTCTGAGCCTTTTCAAGTCCTTTCTAAAATTGCAGCCTAATAAAGCGGCGTGCTCGGCGGCCCCTCTTTGTCAGGGCAGGGCCGCGGCGTTTCATTTCGACGCGTGCAAGTCTGAAACACAAAACCGATGCAATTTCTACTCGGAAACCTTGGAGACGCTGACAAAACTCAAATAACTGCTACTGTTGAAGGACATCATCTAGTGAGTGTTTTTGTGTGGTCAGCTGGTTTCCAAACTTTACATATAGAGTGATTTTTTTTAGAAAATATGTATTTTTTTTTAATTATTTTTTTTTTAGGTCACATAGCTCAGGAACGTAGATTAATACAATGTTGAGTAGTTTGTTGTTTGCTAACAAGTACATTCACTTTGTTTGATTAAAAAAAAAAAGCAGCATGAGCAACATTCTTACATGACATCTAGTGGCGAATTACAGATTGCAGCCAACTGAATAAATCATTGCTTTTTAAAATCATATCTAGAATTTTAAATACAATAATAAGTTCTCAAGGAGCAACCACGGTAATGTTTACAACAGCAGAGTCATAAGTCATTAATGCCTCACTTCATACAAACGTACAATTAAAATTAAAACAAATAACATTTCAAGTTTATTAAGAATGAAGAACAAAGACATCAGTCTGTATTAGTAATTCCTCCTGTCCTATTGTCCTCCTGACCTCTGACCTCTGTCCTCCTGACCTCCTGTCCTCTGTCCTCCTGTCCTCTGTCCTCCTGTCCTCTGTCCTCCTGTCCTCCTGTCCTCCTGACCTCTGTCCTCTGTCCTCCTGTCCTCTGTCCTCCTGACCTCTGTCCTCCTGTCCTCTGTCCTCCTGACCTCTGTCCTCTGTCCTCCTGACCTCTGTCCTCCTGTCCTCTGTCCTCCTGTCCTCCTGTCTTCCTGACCTCTGTCGTCCCATCTTATGTCCTCCTGAGCTCTGTCCTCTGTCCTCTCCTGTCCTCCTGTCTTCCTCCTGTCCTCCTCTGTCCTCTGTCCTCCTGACCTCCTGTCCTCTGTCCTCCTGTCCTCCTGTCCTCTGTCCTCTGTCCTCCTGTCCTCCTGTCTAATGTCCTCCTGAGCTCTGTCCTCTGTCCTTCTGTCTTCTGTCGTCCTGTCGTCCTGTCCTCCTGTCTTCCTGTCCTGTCTTCTGTCCTTCTGTCTCCTGTCCTCTGTCCTCCTGTCTTACTGGCTAATCTCCTCCTGACCTCTCCCTCCTGAGCTCTGTCCTCTGCCCTGTCCTCCTGTCCTCTGTCCTCCTGTCCTCTGTCCTCCTGTCCTCCTGTCCTCCTGTCCTCTGTCCTCTGTCCTTCTGTCCTCCTGTCCTCTGTCCTTCTGTCCTCCTGTCTTCCTGACCTCTGTCGTCCCATCTTATGTCCTCCTGAGCTCTGTCCTCCTGTCTTCCTGACCTGTCTTCTGTCCTCCTCCTGTCTCTGTCCTCTGTCCTGTCTTCTGTCCTCCTGTCCTCTGTCCTCCTGTCCTCTGTCCTCCTGACCTCTGTCCTCCTGTCCTCTGTCTGTCCTCCTGTCCTCTGTCCTCCTGTCTTACTGGCTAATCTCCTCCTGTCCTCTGTCCTCCTGTCCTAGTTCTTTCTGTCCTCCTGTCCTCTGCCTTCCTGTCCTTTGTCCTCCCGTCCTCTGTCCTCCTGTCTCCTGTCCTTCTGTCCTCTTCCCTCCTGTCTGCTTTGTCTCCGCCAGCAGAGAAGTTAACAAGAACAAACTAATCTCCACAGAGAGAGAGCTCCTGTTTTAGTAAAAGAAAACCAGTTTATTATATATATATATATATATATATATATATATATATATATATATATATATATATATATATATATATATATATATATATATATATATATATATATATATATATATATTATATATATATATTAGTGCAGTGTTAAGCAGCCACTCTTCTTATACTGTAGGAAAAGTAAGCAACAGGGGACTCTTATTGTGAAGAATGTATTTATTATTTATTAAATCATGATATACTGTGTCAGATGTGATTTTATTGTTATATTAGTATACTTTGGCTTTGCATCTTTTAAAATAGGCCTATAATACTCAACAATATTGTTGCAACTGAGACTACAAAGTGATAAGGTGGCATTTTTGTACATGGACATATATATATATATATATATATATGTGTTTTTATTTTGCGACTAATAATAATAGTGGTAGTAGCAGTGGGTGTCAGCAGGGCCACGGCAGGAGGCACGACCATGGTCCAGGTACAGCCACGATTTGTGGAAACCTTCAAGGCGAGAAAGCACAAAGACTAACGATAATTCGCGATATATATATATATATATATATATATATATATATATATATATATATATATCTGCTCTCCATGTTCCTGCTCACCAACCGCTCCTTCATTTAACTTAGTTTCAAGCTCAAAAAAAAAGAAAAAGATCGTGCATGTTTGGGATACTGTGCATTATGTGGCCTTTAAAAAATAAAGATGTATACTTTGATGAACATATATTTGTCTGATGAGTGTGATGAGTTTATTCTGCTGACTTCTTTTACTAAAACATATTTGTTGGAACATTGGATCATAGCATTTGTATTTTGTTGGCTCTTTAAATGTAGTCTCTCATGATTATTTAAAAAATCTATAGCATAAACCTTTCTCCGGCTGGCCGGTGTGTGGTGGTGGTGGTGGTGGTGGTGGTGGTATCCAACATTATTTAAACATAATTCGCATTAACAGGTGCATAAATAATTCACATTAAAAGGGTTTAGTGAATTCTATAAACCCATAGGCTGCTGCACCTCGTTTAGTTCAGATGGACTGAAATATATGAAAAATATATGAAAAATGAAAGTGAAATGTCCCCTGGTGGATGTCAAATTGTCATAATTTGAACTGCTTATTCCACAGTGTTATTAATAGTGTTGTACTGATGTATGGCTGCAAACAAAGCCCCACTTAGCCGACGATGAACACGTTTACTTTCCTATATATTCTCGACAGCTCAAGTCTTCCCTCCCTACAGTAAGAGAAGACCTGTTTTATTAATGAATGAAAAAACTACCCACTCGTTAATTACTTCTGCATTAAGCAGATTTTCCGATAAATTATTCACGACAAAATGCTCCTCCTTCATTTGTTACGTAAAAAAAAAAAGCTTTTATTTTGAAGCAGCATCATCATTTTCTTACTAATGGGGCTATACGGCTCCTCGTTGTAAACTGTCACTGTTATTTCTTCTCACGCAGTGTCAGGGTGGTTTTGCGGTCGAGTTGCCCTGGTACTAAAGTGATGTAATGGAGCTAGAGCATCCTCTCTGTCCTGCCTCTTGACAATCTATCTAAAAGAAGGCTCAGGGACACCCCGTCAGAATAAGACACAGAGTCGACTGCTTGCAGATGCCTTGTCGCCGTTGTCGTTGGTCTCAAACGGGGCGCTGATGTCCCAGGCGAAGGGAGCCATTGGTTCCAGTGGGCTCGGGTCGGGGGCATCCACTCCGTCGGTACGTGTCTCAGCTCTCACATCAGGCTCGCTGTCAGATTCTAAATGAAAAGGACATTTTTTTGAAGTTTTATGATTCTAATAAACCTTGAAAATCTGTCATGTACGTCTCCTCAAAGTCCAAACATCCATGGCTTTTCTTTCTCGACCATAAGGTACAGTGATAACTGGTCGTTCACGGCTCAGGTCTTGAAGGGCTGCCGTATGTTTCTCAAACCACCAGATGTCACCGTGCTGCTGAGTTTGGAGCTCCGCAGCTTCAAACCTACCGACCTTCACCACTGGCAGGACACCGTGTGAGCACCTACATTCTCTATGTGGATGAATACACTGCAGACACAGTGAATGCATTCTTTTACTAACACAGTCATGACTCCTATGTCCTGTAATTTGGGGGCAAGGATGACCTTTATATTTTATCTGTCACTCAACCAGTAATTGAATAATCTGATGCTACATATTCCTACTTATTCATTATTTCTTTAAGCAAGTTATACTTTATCAGTCATGAGCTGCTATGAAGATAATTATAGTAATTAAATGTAATTATATAGCACTTTTCAAAATGAAGGTTACAAAGTGCTTTACCAGATAAAAATGATAAAAAGAAAATATACATGTTATACAGCATTGGCCCAAGAAGCCACATACGATAATAAGTAAGATGGAACAATATAAAATAATTCAAATAATCATTCAAATCAAAGTATAGAGAATGCATTTGTGTACAGATACAAGTGAACACTAGTTAAAATATGTTTTTAACAGAGATTTAATAGGTTAACAGGAGGCCCTAACCGATAAGGTTCTCCTTGGAACCGACATTTAGGAAAGTCTCTCAGATGGGCCTATGTATGATACTTCCATGTATTACGTGTGTTGGTGAGAGCGACAGCTGCCACCAAACCACCCCGCGACTTTAAAAACTTTTCATCTTTTCCTATATTTTGCTCCTTACCCTTTTTGCTCTGGCCATAAAGGTCCTCCCCGTAAAGACAGGCCCCTCCGACCTCTCTTCCCATGATGCCATCTTCTGACACCAGCAGGTTCCCCATCAGGAAGTAAGTAGTCATCTGTCCTTTGCCCTTTACCTCAATCTGCCCACGCTCTTTTATGTTGAACCCAGCATCCTTCAATGCACTGAAGAGGGGGTTGAGGGGATACAAAGTGAGGTAAGTTCTTCAGATCCTCAGCTGTACCTTCTCTGCACACAGAGTTTGTATCTACCTATGTCTTGTCGATTTGTTGTCTGTATGAGTTGATATGGTGGAAAGTGAGTTTAATCGAGCTTTATCGTGTAATCTGTGCCATTCGTTTCACACAATATAATGATGCTCAAAGATCATTTCAACAGAAAATGATGACATTTCTATCAGAAATAAATAAAGTATAGTTAAAGGACCGGTTCACAACAGTTTCATCATTTATCAAGTCTGTCTTCCAACTCAATATTAAGGTGTAACTCAATCCTTAAAGATTAGTGAAAGGTCATAGATACAGCAGAAGAAACAAGATGCTAAATACCTTTCCACCTTTCCACAGGCCTGATCTCAAGGAATATAAAAGAAACACTACTTTCTGGATTGAAACTAAACGTTGACACTGAATGATTATCATGACCTGCAGAACTATCAAATATGAATTTGAGTCCCAGGATTTCAATTTCAGAATAAAGAAATAAAGAAAGACAGTGGGAGATAGAAAGGAGGAAGGGAAAGCAATGCTGCATTACTCACTGTGCAAAACAAAGCCTCTTAAATGTAATAAGCACAGAAAAAAAGAGAAAATATGAATAAATAAACACTATCTGCTGGAGAACAGACAGCTTGAAGATGTTCTGCTTCTAAAACACACACACAAACACTCACACACCTATATGTGGAAGTGCTGAGGTGAATGTTGTCGGGCAATCCATGGCTCTCCATCCTGGAGGCGGTGTTAACAGTGTCTCCAAACAGGCAGTAGCGAGGCATCTTATCCCCGACCACCCCGGCTAACACTGGACCGGTATGGAGACCCACACGGATCTGGAACATACAAACACACAACATGTCAGCAAGTGTGACATCCTGTGGTAGAAAATCACGGTTAAATCATTTGTTGAGTAATATGAAAAGGGCCGCTGCAAACTTTGATGTCAGAGAAGATTCAGACTGTCCACATGTGAAGATTATAAGACTGAGCTCCTCTTTCCTCTTCTCTCTCTCCATCTTTATGTATTCATGTCCTATTTATGCACATTTCTGACTTTGCTTCTTCCCCGGAGTCCTTGTGCTTTCTCGCCTCGCAGGTTTCCATGAATCGTGGTTATATCTGGACTGCGGTCGTGCCACCTGCTGAGGCCCTGCTGACACCCACTGCTACTACCATTATTATTATTAGTCACATTACTATTATTATTCCCTGTACTATTACGTTTATTGGCTTTGCTTCTACCCTGGAGTCCTTGTGCTTTCTCGCCTCGCAGGTTTCCATGAATTGTGGTTATATCTAGACTGCGGTCATGCCTCCTGCTGTGGCCCGGCTGACACCCACTGCTACTACCATTATTATTATTAGTCATATTACTATTATTATTCCCTGTACTATTACGTTTATTGGCTTTGCTTCTACCCTGGAGTCTTTGTGCTTTCTCGCCTCGCAGGTTTCCATAAATCGTGGCTGTACCTGGACCGTGGTCGTGCCTCCTGCCGTGACCCGTCTGACACCCACTGCTTCTACCATTATTATTAGTCACATTACTAATACAATTCCCTAAATCATTATTATAATTGTACTATATTCATTGCTGCTGTTATTATAAGTAGTCTTCATTTTTTCCTTTGTTACTCTGCTTACTGCTGTGATTATATGAATCATTTATGTCATATACATTGAATGCGTTGTAACTCTGTTATGCTGTTCATTCTATACACATGACATCTGTTGATTCATAATTCTTACCTGTATGGGTTTGCCCGTTACAGGGTTGGTGACCTCTCTGGCAGCTATCCTCATACCCAAGGCAAAGTTTGCCACTCTGTGAGCATGGGTTTTTGTCGGGACTGGAACGCCACCCACCACCATGTATGCATCACCAATAGTCTCAACCTTTAGGAAACCATGAAAGACACATTTTTCATTGAGAAATGGGAAATTAAGATTAACATTTACATACGTCTACTTAACAAATTATGAACAATATAAACTTTTAATGCAATCACATCAATACATCACGCTTTCCTTATGATTTCCAAGCAGAGCACAGAAATACAATGGTTGTTCACATCTATATTGCAACTTAATTTGCGATTAACGATAATTTGCGATAATTCCATTGAACAATTCCATTTTGCATTTAATTACAAGGGTGATAAAATACAAATTTGCTTGGAAGTGTGGGAATCTCTTAAAGAAACAGTGTATAACATTTAGGGGAGACTAATTGGCAGAAACGGAATAAAATATTCTGAACTACGTTTTCATCAGTGCAAATGACCTGAAACTAAGAATGGAAGTGGTTTAGTTAGCTTAAAAAAAAGTATTTTATATCTACATAGGGATTGGGCCAGAACTGACAAACCAAACACTGGCTCTACAGAGACCCTACAGAGGCTCTACAGGCGTTACTGGTGTGTTTTATAACAACTATTTTATGTTTTGTTGATATTATATCATAAAGAACATCAAGAAATATTTCAGCACAACGTCCATTCTCAACCTCCTGTGGAGATGACAAACGTCACAGAGGGATAATACCTTGTAGATGTCATGGATGCTGGTGAGTCGGTCAAACTTGGAGTACATGGAGTTGAGCATGTGAACGATCTGGATGGGCTCACAGGCGGCGCAGATGCTGGTGAAGGTTACCACGTCACTGAACAAAATAGTGCACACCTCAAACTCCCCTGAAAGAGACGAGACACTTTGAAAAAGCAACAGGAAGACATGTAGAGACAGACAGCTAGCCGGATACACTGACTGACCTGCCTCTACGCTCTTCCCATCTTTGAGCTGATTGGCTATGTGACGGGGCAGCATGGCGTACAGCAGAGTCTCTGTCTTCTGTTTTTCAACCTCTAGGTGCTGCGACAGGATTCTCAGTTCCTCCTACAGACAGACAGACCGACACACGCTATGACTAATATTTCCCACAACTGCTGTGCCAATTCCAGATTTGTATATTGTCACTTTAATCCCATGCAGAATTTCAGTTCCATATAAAGTGCAGTGGGGAGATAAGGTTTCCCAACTGGACCAGAGAGAAGAAATACTTTGATTACAGTATGATATCAGGTTACTGATAGTTAAGTAAAGCATTCAAACTCCATTTTTAACTCATGATGGGGATGACCAAAGTCGCTTCAATTTATCTTCTGGGAAACATGAATGTCTGCACCAAATCTGATGGCAATCCAATGGAAACTCTAATAGTTGAGACGTGTCACTAACACCCAATGATGTCAACCTCATGGTGACTAGAAAGCAAAGTCATCAAAGTAAGTATATCTAAAAATGTATAAAAACACATGGTAATCCATCCAACTGTTGTTGATATATTTCAGTCTGGATCAAAGAGGTGGATAGGCAGGCAGGCCGATCGACCAACCAGCAATCTTTATTGCACTTTTATAGTTTACTACTATTACTACTACTATTACTATGCTGCGCACACTTGCGTACCAGATTACATACTATATTGTTGGTCTTTGTACATTCTTTGAAGAATGACAATAACCAATGTTCAATATTGGTATTGTACAGGTTCTCTTTATTCCAAAGAATATGTTCAAACAACACAGACTGGCTGAGATAAGATCATGGAAGCATACCATTTGCAGATATGCCTTTTGTAGGCCATCATTTCCATTGAGACCTCTTATCATGTTTGTAAATTGGGCTTCTAAGACTTAAGACAACAGGAATTAGAGCTGCCTTCCTGCCTTTTTCCTCTCCAGCTGGTTGGTGAGCTCCATCTCAGCTAGACGTTGCTGGTTGAGGAGAACCAGGTCTCTGGTGGCATCGTGCTGGGCCAGGTCAGCCAGGTGGAGGCCGACATCTTGAAGTTCCTGAAGGCTTCGCAGTTTCGGAGAACACAGGTACAACATACAGCCAAGAGACTCCATCCACATCATCTGACCTACACATAAATGGAACACAGGTCAACTAATGGAGAGGATGCAGCACAGATGTTATTTTAGTGGTTGGCTTCGCAGCTCTTGGGTACCAACAGGCCAATTCAGTTTCCATTTTTCTCTGCTCCTACTTCTAACTTCGTCTTCCTCTTGTGTTACTACCTCAATCACACAATTAGCCTCTCCCAAGTTCAGTTCAACTTGACTTTATTGTCCGTCACAGTCCTGCACGGGGTCATTTTTGGTCTTCCAGGTTTGCTTATGTTGTGTCTTTTTTTAGCGTTCTTTTTTTCTCAAAAAGCACTTTAATCGTAGAAGAAAAAGTTTATTTGGTTGGTTCCATTTTCTATAATACACCTGACAGTGCGGGGGTGGTGTGTTTATGCGTTGTGGTACTGTTTATTATAACCCACCTCTTAGTTTGAGCGTGGTGTGTTTGTCTTTGCAGCTCTTCAAGACAAATTGACTGTTGATGAATTTCCTGATGCTCTCAATGGTGAAAGTCACCTGGAGGACAGAAATAGAAGATGCACAATACTCGTTTAATGGCTGCTGCTTACAATTCTCTATTTCTATTCTCAAGTTTTTTTCGCCAGACTTTTCTGTGAAAGACAAGATGAGAGAGTGTACTCTGGGATCAAGGTGCAACATAAATACCACTGTAGTCTTAACTGCTAGTGGCAAAGTCTTTCATGTGGAAATCTAATGGCCTACACATAACAATACAAAGATATTGTATTGTTTGAAATATTGGAACATCCATTTATAAATACTTTAAACTATATATGATATTTTGACTGCCTGGGGCTCCAAAACCACCCATTTTGCACTTTCTTTTCCACCTCCAAGCACCAGTATTGATAAATATGACATCTGTTGTGCCTTTCCAATCATTTGGATAAGTTTCACACCATTGAGTCCGTACGCCTTTCTTAATTACATGGCTGTAAGCGATATGTGTATGAAGATATTGAACCCCAAAAAGTGGAGTGACCCAACTGGCTAAGCCTACAATTGTAGAACGTAGAACTACGAAGCACTGTTGTTGGCATTTTAGTCGCTACGAAATCGATTGAAAGGTAAAATATTGATATATTTCACTTTACTGAGCACTTGCTTGGTCACATAAATGCATGTATATACAAAAGAAATAGAGCTTCTTACTGTAATTTAGAAAAGTACCTTCTTGGTTTAAGACTCATATGTGATCTAGTAAGGTCAGGGTTGGCCAGGATCACCCCATCTTTGATTTCTTTCTAATGCACTCATATATGTATTCCACTCTTTACTGTACTCCACTGTGCTCTTCTTTGCTGATGCATTTTAATGAACATACATGCTGGTACATTTCACCCAATCCCAAACTGTTTAGAAGTGTCTGAACTGTTGGCTCTGTTTTACCTGTGGGTGTATAATGGTGAAGCTTTGGTCCAACGTAGCATCTCTGGCCTGGAGATCTGGATGAAACTTTTGTATGTTCACCCCCATCTGTCTTACCTTCAGCTGATGGACATGCCAGAACAGAGACCAGAAAAAGAGACCAGACAGAAACACAAGGTATCAAGACTATGAGCAAAACCCAAAGATGTGGCAATGAATTTGATAAAGAAAGACAACCATGCTCTCATGGAGCTACAGCACATAGACAAATGGAGCCCTTACATCCTCATCAAAGACAATATGGAAGGGAAACGCATTGCAGAAAGCCTTCTCCTCCACCCACAGCTTGTCCGGGTAACATGGACGGAAGGTGCAATGGAGGCTGCCTGGGAAGTAAATCAAACGCACCCATTCCATCAGTAATAGAGAAGCTACCCTTACAACAGGATTACTCAGAATCACCTTTTTTAAGAGTTAAATGAGAAGAAAGATATCAATCTCATGTCTGCATTAGATACGGAGCAGTATGTGGTCAGCCGATCTTATCTTATTTACAACGATTCGTGGAAACCTGCAAGGCGAGAAAGCACAAAGCCTCCAGGCTCATCATAACTTCTAATTAAAATCATAACGTACCTTTTTCTGAGGGAACCACAGCTCTGATCAGGTCCCAGCCGTTCTTTGTCCCAGCCAGTGATGCACACCGGTCCCTCATTGTTGTGAGTAATGCCTCCTGGGGGAAAGGTGGTGCCAAGAATCAGATACACTATAATATATATACATATAGAAACAGACCATGCACCCACAGACACTCACCCCTCTATGACTGGAAAGGTCCTGGTCCTTTGTTTGTATGACTAGAAACACAACATGTTCCTTCTTCCCTGTGCGCTCGTCTTCCTCTGATTGATTCAGAATGTTCATGGTCAATTTGCTATCAAAAAGATCTCGGGCAACCGCCTCCATGATACCTGCATCAAAGTGGAAAACATGAAAGAAGTTAATGAAAGATCACTTTGTAGTAAATGGTCAATTTAACTGCTTCCTGCAAAGTAAGCACAAGCAAGCTGGAACCTAGAAAAACTGGTTAAGATCGAGTTCTAGCGATAGTCCAAACCAGGTACTGGTCAGAACTGGTAAACGTATCTAGATAGGGTTCGACCAGGGAGTCCACAATTGGTTTACGGGGCAAATGGCCCAACAGTCAGAACTAAAAGCTGGAAAGCTAGGTCAGAGGCAAACGAGACTGACCTTTGGCCTCTGAATTATAATCAACAGATGAGATCACGTGACGAGTTCGAGTGCTTGGAGCACCGTTTTTTTGGTTCTTTATACTACGTCATCATTCTCTCATGTGATAATGACTCGTCATTTTGAGACGCTATGACAAAGCGGCGGTATTTGAATACGCCCTGGGAATGAGAACGGACCGCCGAAGCATAATCACAATTTTTACTATTTCAGAATGTGTGCTCACATTAAACCGAGCAGAAACTGTTTTTGCAATTGTCTATTATCTCCCCATAACGAACTGCAAAACCCAAAGAAACCAAACTACTTACCGTAGTGACCGCGAAAAGAAAAGTCAAAAGGACAACCAGCTACTTCATGTTATGCAACAAGAGAAACCCAATGTTCCCCAAGGACACAGATCACTGAATTTAAAGACAGATATGTCTATTTAAGAAGATATAAGAACAATAGTTGGGTTACAACAAGAAGAAGACTGTCAGATTTAAAAAATATATATATATTCCCAGGTTTTTTTTTGTATGATTACTAAAACAGATTTAGCGTTCCAACATTACATTTAATAAGTAAAGTATTGTGATTACGTTTTTTGGTGCAAACGTTTTTTAATATATCTTAGGTATTATCCGTCATTATAAACAACCTTTAAGATCAGGATCAAAGCAGCGGATTAAGGGAGCGTGGATGGTTTTACCAGGCACAATGTGGTACAGGCCCTTCCGGTCAGAGTAGTAGTGAAGTAGCATCTTCCCATCGTCGGTCATCTCCACTCGGAAAGACGGCGCGTTCATTTCCTTCAACACAGGAAGGATGGCTCAGATTCTGTTTCAGTTCTACAGTTCAGTTCATACTGGAGGATTCAACATATTCCAGGAAACCATCAAAGGAAACTTTTGTTAAAGCCTCAGCTTGTACTTCCATCGTTTAGTTTGATGCGTTGGAACATGGAATAATGCCAAATGTATCTTTTATGATACAATACTGTGAGTTAAAATGATTTCCACATAGTTGGTTGGAGCAGGAGAAAGAGAAGGAAGAATAAGAGAGCGTACCTGATAGGACAGAGCCAGGTAGCTGTGGAGAGCGTCCAGATTTCCGATGAATTCCACGAGGTTTCCTCCCAGCGTCCTCAGCATGGTGTCATAGCCCGCTTGTTTGCAGAAGAGAAAGAAATGCTCTCCGAAAAGCTTCAGAAAAACCTCAGCGGAGACATCTGAAACATGAAAACACGCACAGAGGATCACTGTCAAAGAGCTTTAGAGATGTATGAAAACACATCATTTGACGTGTTGTAAGTCTGGCCTCCCAGTGCACACCTGTATTCCCAAAAGAATGTCCAGTCAAAAATAATCAGACCCTTGGGGGGAGCTAAGCAAGCCCAGTTGTTGTTATGATTTAATTCAATTCAATTAAATTAATTTTGTACCTGAATCCTCACATCGGCTCAAAAATTAGGGACGCCATATTCTGACCACACACGCATCATAAAAAAAGAGTAAATTATATTAATTACCAAATAATGTGTATTTCTTTCGATCTCTTACATGGGGTTACATTCAAATAAAACGACATTTGTACTTATTCTGTAAACCCAAAAAAAAAAAAAATAAATGCATCAATTTTTTCGATTGCATTATATTTGAGGGCGGTGATTGTGCTGGGTGTGAGCTGATGGATTTCATTGGGGACATTGTTAACACTCCGGTCACAACACAGCACACTCGGTTCAGTTCACACCTCAGACACCTGCATGCTTCCATGTTAGTTATAATGCAAAAATATTATTAACAGAAAACCACATGTTAAACAATATGTAAACTACAATGTGTAAATGACTTTATTCCACTACGTTTTCTGAAACAAATCTGTGCTTTTAACTCAAATTCAGCTAAATATCACGACATGCATGGAAGAAATATTGTGCCTGAATACAATGTTAGCCTTTTAAATCACCATCCAATACAAACTGGTTACTTTACACTGAGGGAGGCATCAAACATACAAAAAGTAGCTCTATTGTGGAGCTTTAAAAGTAAGCACAATCCAAAAAAAAAAAATGTATCGCATATAGTTCTTTACTCCAGTTTCATCTCATTGTGCTGCACTGCCAACACAACAATCATTACATTGTGTTTGGACATGACCCCTAAAGGGCCACGGGGCCACTTTAAGACAAAAACTCCATCGAACCAGTTCTTTAGTTTATTTGATGTAAAAAAAAAAAGAAAAAAAATACACAAAAGAAAGAAAGGAAAAGCTGATATATTTTTTTTTAAACGCATTTTTAATATTATTTAAAAACTGATTACAGGAGAACCTAGAGAGCAGATCAAATTCATTTTGGTTCCCAAATGCGGGCTAATTTATACGTTGAGATACGTACTATGATACAGTTTGACATTCTACATTGTCACTACAAAAAGTCAAATTTCAAGTTATAGGAACAAGAAGCAAAAATAATCCAGAAGGTAGCTGAGGATAGTAAAGACTTCTTAAAGGGTATGCCATCTTCAGAAAGTCAGAACGACATGATGTTTGCTCAACATGAAGGGAAGCATCAGAGCTCCTACCAGCAGAAAGATGGACGTGGACTCTTACCCAGCAGAGAACAGGCCTCCTGCACCAGACTGAGAGTCAGAGTGTCGTCGTAAACCGTGTAGGTCATGAAGGAATCCTGGACCCCTGGTAGAGAGCTACGCAAAGACTTTGACCATCATTAAAGCCATACTAGTAGATAATCAGCATGTATACCAGTGTGTTTATACATATCCATGTGTGTGTGTGTGTGTGTGTGTGTGTGTGTGTGTGTGTGTCCAGACCTGAGTTTGTCCCAGGTCTCCTGGCCAAACTTGTCCATCACCAGAGACTGGAGGCAGCTGTTGATGAACCCATACTGCAAAAGAACACAAACGGTGTTCTTCTGTTCAGTGTTCACAAATCAGTGTCCAATGATTTATGAAAAACCATCCTGTTAAAACCTCAAAAATGATACATATATATATATATATATATATATACAGTGGGTACGGAAAGTATTCAGACCCCTTTAAATTTTTCACCCTTTGTTTCATTGCAGCCATTTTGCTAAAATGACAGAAAAAACCAGAAATGTAGAATACTTATGACCATGTGATATTTCAGTTTTTCTTTTTTAATAAATTTGCAAAAATTTCTACATTTCTGGTTTTTTTCTGTCAAGATGGGTTGCTGAGTGTACATTAATGCGAAAAAAATGAACTTTTTCGATTTTAGCAAATGGCTGCAATGAAACAAAGGGTGAAAAATTTAAAGGGGTCTGAATACTGTTATATATATATATATATATATATATATATATATATATATATACAAAAGCATGTCATTGTCATTGCACAATCTGCATTTTGACAAAGTTGCATCTTCAGAAAATAGCTGTGGTGATGTCAGAATATGAAAAAAGAACTCACCATGTCTCAGTTTGATGTTACCCTGTCCAGCTCTTCACCAGAAATGGTGCCAATACAGAGCGGACTTCATACTGCTCTCTCTCTCTCTCTCTCTCTTTCTGTCTCGCTCTCAATTCATTTCTCAAAGTGGCAATGTTGCCGAAGCATGAACATAAAAAAAAGGTAAGTATAATACCAATAATTACATATGTACAGTATGATAACTACATTTAAAAAAAAAAAAAATGAGGTTGAAAGAAAAAAAAAAAAGGTCATTTTTTTTCATGTACACAGATTAACAGATCCACTATTTTTTGGATAGCTATGTAGTTATGAATCCCTCCTCTGAACAGAAAGATAAGATAAGATAAGATAAGATAAGATAATCCTTTATTAGTCCCGCAGCGGGGACATTTACGGGATTACAGCAGCGTAGAGTGCAAAAACAAGAGACATAGTAAAAGAAAAAGAAGATAAAAATAAAAATGAAATAAAAAAACAAGTACAAAACAGATCCACAATAACTGAAATATTATATGTACAGACAGAAAAACTGTTATAGCTATAAATATAAATTGCACAGTGTGTTTTTAATGAGTTTGACGGTCAACATTTTACATATATATATTATATTATATTACTGTAAACTGTGTAAATAAGGGGGGGGGTCAAACTTTCACATTTTCACAAATAGAGGTTGATTTTCTGGAAAATATTTTAACATTCCCCTGGTACAACAAACACATTTATATATATATTAAAAAAAAAAAAAAAAAAAAAAGTTTTGAGTTTTATGTTTCTGAAATCTCCTGATTAGACAATAAAATACAAGCAAAAGGTAAAGAAAATGTTTTATTTCTCTGTAAGGTTCTTTTAATAATCTGAGCCAGTCAGTGGCAACAACAAGCACCTTTAGTGGACGTACATAGATTACATTACAGCTGTCTACAATCTCCCTCTATACATATACATACACACATATATATATATATATATATATATATATATATATACTCAGTTTCAGCAAAAAACTGTTGTGCTAATTATTCACTAAAAGACACTAAAATAAGATCCAGGTGGAGAAAAACAAACAAAAAAAGACCCTTGAAAGAGGATCTACAGTAGATATATCTTCACTTGGTCAGATTTTGAAAGTTTATTAGTGGTCAGATTTGGGGATTAATCTCCATAACCTGCGTTATTACGGTGGGAAATATAAAACAGATCTTCACATTTTACAGTCGGTCGTAATGTTCTATCTATTTGGGATGTTGGGACAAATCTCTCACACAAAATGAGTTATCCAACTTTTCATCATCATCATCATCATCATAAAAGAGCAAATGCTGGACTGGACTGGACTGGAGGGGGGGGGCAGCAGAGACCCAGCTTCTGTGCTATGCAACATCTGGCAGTGTTTGAGAATGGGGAAGACCGTGAGGGAGGGATGATGCGTTCAGGGAACCGCTGCTGGTTGTTTCGGGTACTTGCATATGCCGCCAGCTGCCACTACTCTTGGTGGTCCGCACTTTCCAGTCTGATACATGTGGGGGGGGGGTGGCTTTGGTTACACTCCCAAAGAGAAGAACTTAAATAACATTCAACACAGGCGTCGTTGCCAGAAAACCAAAAATGTGGCTTCCTCTAACTTTCACGTAACATAAATATAATCTTTATTTCAGTTTACACATTTCTTTTTTCAGGAGGTTTAGAGTTCCGTAAAAAGCCGGGCCGCAAATGTAACATCGTTAACCGACGGCGACACAACGGATTCGTCGGACGTCACAACGTAGCCCTGCTATGCTGTCACAGAAAACGACACATCCACCGCCTGGTCTGGGGTTCAGCTAATATACAGTATTATCAGGCTGTAATGCTACTATATCATACATGTCATCATACATACTTTACATACATACATAAATACATGCCATCCACTTTGAATGGGATGGAGACTCAATCCTAAACACCTGGTAAAAAGCACTTTTCCCCACCCACTGTGCGACTTTTAAAAAAAAAAGAAAACTTGACTTTGTGGGTATAAATTTGGTCACAGGTGGCTTCCGTACAAAAGGTATGGTCTCTGTCCTGTGACCAGATACGTTCCTCGTTCCTCGTTCCTCACTATAACTGTATTAATAAGCGGTTCTTCAGAGGGACGTCACATCTTCTTTTTGTCCGTGTCCTACAACCTCTGAGAGAATCTGGTCCAAACAGTTGACCTGTGTGGAACGTCTACGTGGAGAACAGCGGGCCGGTGGAAGCAGCAGTGAAGACCGGGCCAGTGTAGAGTCCTGGTCCATCCACGGGAACCTGGAAGGGACAAAATAAGACCAGCTGAATATAAATGGGCATCGAATTAATCTGATATTTCATGATTAGACCATCAGAAAAAACTGTATACCAAGATTTGAAATGATAAGCAACAACAAATCTGTGTTAGTAAAGCAATTAGGACTCATTTAATCATTTAAAACTATAAGAATAATAAAAAATTTAAAAAAACGTCACAATTAATGTAACTTCAAAAGCAATGAAATTTGACTGATCACTTAATCAATGAATAATGTTGATAACTTAACAGAATTTATCGTCTTCACGAGATGGTGAGAGTCCACTGTACCGCTGTGAGTGATGTGCTTTTTTTTTTTAATGTGCATTTCTTATGTTTCATAATGTAAAAAAAAAAAAAGAATTAAAGATTTAAAAGAACAAAAAAAAAAATATTGTTACATTTTCAGACATATCAAATCATTAAAAAAAAAAAAAAAAAAAAACGTTGGCTCCATGGTACTCCACTGAAGGGGATCGGCCTCAAAAGATGACTCTTGTTGGTATTTTATGGATAGACGGAGATGTATTGATGACAATTGAGCAGTATTTAATATATTCTTATATTTATAAGTTATATTCTGTCTATTAAACTTTACGTTACCTCTCCCAGAGCCTGCAGCGCCACTGTAGCCGCCATGGCCTTGGCGTGTTTCTTATTGGGACTGGCCGTCTGGGGTTGGTAGTCCACGCCGTTCACTGTGACCTGGAGACGACGCGACATACGGACGGGTGATGAAATGTCAGAATCACCCCATCACTTGGACGTTAAACGGTCATTTTATAACGGCAGTCAATAAATACGCATTTGTAAACGACCTGCAAGTACAGAAAACGTAGAAACACACGTGAAACATGGCTGCTGTCAGTCCTCGTTTAGCTGTGGCGTGATGGCGTGAGTAAAACACAAGCAAATCAGCACAAAGACAGAAAGAACTTATGGTTTAGTTGTGGAGCAGGATCCATTCTGATCGTTTTGAATGATCCTCCGGCGCCATCTGCAGGTCAGAGCTTTCACTTATCCTCAAATATCTCAACATCGACCACCTGAACGTGGTCCAGACATGCATGGTTCCCAGAGGATGAGTCCTACTGGCTTTTGTGGTCCCCTGACTTTTTCCTTTAGTGCCACAATGAGTGTTGAATTTTTTTTGGAGTGAACTTTATTGGATAACCATCAGATTTTTGACATTCGCACTCGTGTTTGGTGATCCCGGACTTTTCCCGTAGGGCCACCATCGAGACAAATGTTTGAATTTGTCCAAAATACATATAATATTTCAGTTACTGTGGATTCTCTACTGTTCTTTACAGTTTTTTTATTGCTCATTTGCTTATTTATAATACTTATTTTGATCTTGTTTCTTGTTTTGCACTATCCTCTTTGCTGCTGTTTATCTTATCTTATCTTATCTTATCTTATGAAAAAGGAGCATGACTGACACACCGAATATGGAGGACCCACCTTGAAGAGGAAGTTCTTGCGGTGGTCCGGACCGCTGTGATGAACCATGACAAAGTCCGGCTGCATTATCCGTCTCTTGTTACACAACTCGATGAGCGCCGACACCGGGTGCTTCCCTGTGCACGGAGAAACAAGGGGGGGGGCATTTCAGCAGTTGAATAAACCATTTTACTAGAGTTCATTCTTTTCACATTATCGTTTAATCTCCATTTGTCCATGAAAAACTGAAAACGACCAAACGTATAATCTTCGATCTCCTTTCTTGATCCAACTCGATGCCAGTGTCAAGAATGAACCTCTACAAATGAAGTGAAAGTGACTATCTACAGATCTTGTTTTTTTCCACTGAACATGCTTGTGTATCCTTTTTACCCATCAGATCTTTGGTGACCACCAGTCCTCCCGTCTGCTTCTGTGGCTTCTCTCCTTCAGCCACTAGTCCTGAAACACAGAGAAACGTCCATCTCCGCCACCATTAGCATTGCTATCAAGTCAACGTGCGTCAGTCCCAAATGTGCAGTGACTTTTTTTTCCACGATGTCATTTGACGCAAGACGAAAATATAGCATTTCAAGCTCTTCAAGAGAATTTGGATACAGCAAGCCTCCTCTATCCTCTATCCTCGAGATGCATTTAAGGAATGGGGGTGTGTCCTTCAAGACCATGGAGCGAGGAATCAAGGAGGCAGGGAATCAGGAAGTGTCAAAATGGATTTTGCCTCGTACCTTTGCGGTCGACCTTGAAGTCGATGACGATGGGCTCCACGGTGCCCTCGCGGTTCCTCCCGAGGCCCTCCCCGGTCCTCCAGCCCATCTTTCTCATCAGGAACTCGCCGACGCCCCCCGACACCGGCGCCGCTCTGAGGAACTGGTCCTGGCCGAGACACAAACGGGCACAGTGAGGACGAAATACAGGATCCGGAGGAAGTCCTCCCGTCCTATCAGAGCGCTCGTTAATAATCCGTGTAGAGACCTGGTGGAGTGATGTCGGGCCGCTGTTACCTCTCTTGCGCTGTTAGCACCATTTGCTGCAACCCACCTCGCCTTGTTGAGCAGCGCCCCCTGGAGGCAATACATGTGCTCTGAATTTCATATTACGCACCTTTAAAAGGAGACCAGACACAGCCTGGACTGTGCCGACAAGGTTACTGCCCCCCCCCCCCCCCATAAAAACCTTTAGGATGACCGCCCTCAAATGACTTTTTTACCGATCCTCTTGGAACCGTCCTGATGTACAAGCCGTCCCAAAAATAGAAAATATTTTCCTATATCATTCCACATAAGCATTAAAAAAAAAAAGACCTTTATCACAAATAAAACATCAAAATTAATTTGTTTTAAATGTGTAATTAATTCAAAAACATTGGGGTTTTTTTTTTGTTTTTTAAAAGTCATTTTCTTGGGTTTTTTTTTTTTTTTAAAAGTCATTTTCTTTTTTTTTTTTGTTTTTTAAAAGTCATTTTCTTGGTTTTTTTTTTTTTTTTTTTTTAAAGTCATTTTCTTGGTTTTTCTTGTTTTTTTAAAAGTCATTTTCTTGTTTTTTTTTTTTTTTTTAAAGTCATTTTCTTGTTTTTTTTTTTTTTTTTAAAAGTTTTTTTGTTTTTGTTTTGTAATTTTCTTGGTTTTTTTTTTTTTTTTTTTTTAAAGTAATTTTCTTGTTTTTTTTTTTTTTTTTAAAAGTCATTTTCTTGGTTTTTCTTGTAATTTTCTTGTTTTTTTTTTTTGTTTTTTAAAGTCATTTTCTTGTTTTTTTTTTTTTTTTAAAGTCATTTTCTTGGTTTTTTTGGTTTTTTAAAAGTCATTTTCTTGTTTTTTTTTTTTAAAAGTCATTTTCTTGGGGGTTTTTTTTTTTTAAAAGTCATTTTCTTGTTTTTGTTTTGTTTTTTAAAAGTCATTTTCTTGTTTTTTTTTTTTTTTTTTAAAAGTCATTTTCTTGTTTTTTTTTGTTTTTTAAAAGTCATTTTCTTGGGTTTTTTTTTTTTTTTTTTTAAAGTCATTTTCTTGGTTTTTTTTGGTTTTTTAAAAGTCATTTTCTTGGGGTTTTTTTTTTTTTAAAAGTCATTTTCTTGGTTTTTCTTGGTTTTTTAAAAGTCATTTTCTTGTTTTTTTTTTTTTAAAGTCATTTTCTTGGGGTTTTTTTTGTTTTTTAAAAGTCATTTTCTTGTTTTTTTCTTGTTTTGTTTTTTAAAAGTAATTTTCTTGGTTTTTTTTTTTTTTTTAAAAGTAATTTTCTTGTTTTTTTTTTAAAGTAATTTTCTTGTTTGTTTTTTTTTTTTTTAAAGTCATTTTCTTGTTTTTTTTTTTTTTTTAAAGTCATTTTCTTGGTTTTTCTTGGTTTTTTAAAAGTCATTTTCTTGTTTTTTTTTTTTTTTTTTTAAAAGTCATTTTCTTGGGGGTTTTTTGTTTTTTAAAAGTCATTTTCTTGTTTTTTTAAAGTTTTGTTTTTTTTTTTTTTAAAAGTCATTTTCTTGGTTTTTTTTTTTTTTAAAAGTCATTTTCTTGTTTTTTTTTGTTTTTTAAAAGTCATTTTCTTGGGTTTTTTTTTTTTTTTTAAAAGTCATTTTCTTGTTTTTTTTTTTTTTTTAAAGTCATTTTCTTGTTTTTTTTTTTTTTTTTAAAGTCATTTTCTTGGTTTTTTTGGTTTTTTAAAAGTCATTTTCTTGGTTTTTTTTTTTTTTAAAAGTCATTTTCTTGGGGTTTTTTTGTTTTTTAAAAGTCATTTTCTTGGTTTTTCTTGGTTTTTTAAAAGTCATTTTCTTGTTTTTTTTTTTTTTTTTTTTTTTAAAGTCATTTTCTTGGGGGTTTTTTGTTTTTTAAAAGTCATTTTCTTGTTTTTGTTTTGTTTTTTAAAAGTCATTTTCTTGGGGTTTTTTTGTTTTTTAAAAGTCATTTTCTTGGGTTTTTTTTGTTTTTTAAAAGTCATTTTCTTGTTTGTTTTTTGTTTTTTAAAAGTCATTTTCTTGTTTTTTTTTTTTTTTAAAAGTCATTTTCTTTTTTTTTTTTTTTTTTTTTTAAAGTCATTTTCTTGTTTTTTTTTTTTTTTTTTAAAAGTCATTTTCTTGGTTTTTTTTGTTTTTTTAAAAGTCATTTTCTTGGTTTTTTTTTTTTTTTTTTTTTTAAAGTCATTTTCTTGGGGGTTTTTTGTTTTTTTAAAAGTAATTTTCTTGTTTTTGTTTTGTTTTTTAAAAGTAATTTTCTTGGTTTTTTTTTTTTTTTAAAGTAATTTTCTTGGTTTTTTTTTTTTTTTTTTTAAAGTAATTTTCTTGTTTGTTTTTGTTTTTTTTAAAGTCATTTTCTTGTTTTTTTTTTGTTTTTTAAAAGTCATTTTCTTGGTTTTTCTTGGTTTTTTAAAAGTCATTTTCTTGTTTTTTTTTTTGTTTTTTAAAAGTCATTTTCTTGGGGTTTTTTTGTTTTTTAAAAGTCATTTTCTTGTTTTTGTTTTGTTTTTTAAAAGTCATTTTCTTGGTTTTTTTTTTTTTTTTTTAAAAGTCATTTTCTTGTTTTTTTTTGTTTTTTAAAAGTCATTTTCTTGGGTTTTTTTTTTTTTTAAAAGTCATTTTCTTTTTTTTTTTTTTTTTTTTTAAAGTCATTTTCTTGTTTTTTTTTTTTTTTTTAAAGTCATTTTCTTGGGTTTTTTTTTTTTTTTTTTTTTTTTTAAAGTCATTTTCTTGGGGTTTTTTTTTTTTTTTTTAAAAGTCATTTTCTTGGTTTTTTGGTTTTTTAAGTCATTTTCTTGGGGTTTTTTTTTTTAAAAGTCATTTTCTTGGTTTTTTTTGTTTTTTAAAAGTCATTTTCTTGGGGGTTTTTTTTTTTTTAAAAGTCATTTTCTTGTTTTTTTTTGTTTTTTAAAAGTCATTTTCTTGGGTTTTTTTTTGTTTTTTAAAAGTCATTTTCTTGGGGTTTTTTTTTTTTTAAAAGTCATTTTCTTGGGTTTTTTTGGGGGAATGTTCGTGGTTCTTTTGATTGTGACGTGAACAATGGAAGCTACATTTAGTTGGTTTTTTTTTTGTACTTTTGTGTAATCGCAGGCTTGAAGGTGGAACGCAAGAATCGTGTATTGTGAATAAGCTTCGGAGCCAACGCGACGTGAAAGTATGCTTTCTCCTCCCGCATCCCGAGAAAAATCCACCAGACAGCCAACCCACCGCCGCCATTGGCTGCTGCCGGGACACCTCGACACACCGCCTGATGTCTGGTAGTTCTTTGAGTTCTTATGAAGGATTATTACAAAGTAAAACGATAGCATTTAGAGTTTTTTGATGGTTTACACCGACTCCAAAATGGCGAAACTTTGTATTCTCGTTTGTGTGTGATGCGTTTGCGCGTCTTACTTTCTTCAGCCATGCTTGTGGTCCGCTGGTGGAAAGCTCCTCCGAACTGAGGACCGTGGCTCCAGTGGAACCGGTGAAAAGGCCGGGCACGGTGTTGGATTGGGCCCACGCGTCCACCTGTCAAAAGAGGACATTTCCCATTATTATTGCACTTTACTGGGTTGATTTAGTTTTGAGAGATTCTTTTTTTTTGCATTATTATACTGTAGTTACTACTTACTTGACAAGTTAAGATTCTATATATGATAAGATAATACAATATTAAGCAATGCATTTCACATTAAAATATCCAACAGTATAGAATAGTTAGAATTTGCTCCACATCAATAATAATAATACTCACATACTTGGATCACATACATTTTAAATGCATGTGTTAAATGTACTTTTACTTGTCATAATGTACTTTTACAGTGTGGTAATATCTAAATACTTCCTCCAGCACTGTTGGTTTATATACAAACACCCTGAAAACTGTAACATCCCGTCAGCTGGAGACTCTCAGTCCTGCTATTTGATTCATTGTCTCAATGTGAATATATTTTCAGAGTGTGTGTACTGACAGTAATACTTTAAAACGGTGTGTGTTCTACCTGCTCCTGCGCGCGGCTGAGCATGCAGATGGCGCTGACGTCGTAGGGGTTCTCCGCCAGTCGCCTCTGAGCTTTGATTCTCTCCGTCACAGCCTGAGAGATATCCACCGGCTGCAGAGCGAGAGAGAGAGAGAGAGAGAACGGGGGAGACCGTCAATTAAACATTTCAAAGCCAAAAGTCAGTCAGTCAGGTATGTGGTAGTTTCTGTCTGTATATATAATATTTCAGTTATTGTGGATTTTTTATTGTTTTTTATTGCTCATTTGCTTATTTATAATACTTATTTTGATATATATATATTTTTTTTTTTTACTATGTCTCTTGTTTTGCACTATCCTCTATGCTGCTGTAATCCTGTAAATTGTAAATAAAGGATTATCTTTTTATCTTATCTTATCTTATTTTATCTTATCTTATCTTATCTTATCTTATGTGTCGGGACAAGCAAATACTAGAAAAGAACCTTCCTGCTTTAATCACATTCAACTTTTTTTTTTGTAAAAAGGTGTCAACCTGGTTCGACAGTGTTTCTTTCAATTTTTATTTTATTGATATTTTTTCTCCAAATAATTCAGCATTATTTTCTAAACTTGCACATGTCCTCCAAATATATTTACTTTATGTTTTTTTTGTTTTTTTTAACAATCACCGAATGATGAATCCCAGTCAGGTTAAGTAACACTTAACACCGTATCAGAGTAGGAAAAACAGCGGAAAGGCATATTTGAGTACAGAAAACTAAGCAGCGTTCATGCAAATAGCTGCATTATGTATTTCTTTTAAATTCCAGATCTGCACGGGCAATAAGTCAACAGGGTGTGGACCTGGACAGTAGCAGAGAAGAGTCCACGTTGTCCACGAGGAGCTCCGCAGGGTTTGCTACAGCACAATATATCTCAAAAGTGGAGTACTTTAAACGGAAACAGTCAGTAAAACTGCAACAGGCTACCAGAATCGTGGTAAAACAGTCCACTCCCACATCTCACCTGCAGCACTGGGTCAGGAAAGACGCTGTCGTTATCTGGCTCCGACTCTGGCTGTTCCACGACCTCAGGCAACGCCGGCGCCGTCATCGTTTCCCCCGACGACGAGAGGGCCGTCGCTGTGGGAACAGCGGTCGCGGCCTTTCTGGAGGCGGCGGCGGCGGCGGCAGCAGCGGCGCCGGCTTTGTCTGACGTTTTGTCGACCGGAACCCATTCTCCATAGGCACCCAGGGCGTCGCCCTCCTGGACAGTAGAAGACATCCCGTTTTGTATAGTAATTGTGCGTCAATCTTTTTTTTTTTTTAAATGTACAATTTGTGACATTCGTAATGGTTGATTCATTGAACAGGAGTTCTTCTGCCCTCAATTCATGTTCTTCGGTGAGGAGGTTAGCATCGAAATAGACTTCGAAAAAACACTCATTAAGCTGAATGGCCGTTCTAAAATAATATATATTTATGGTCTTGGATTAAATTTATTGTTGCATTCATGTGTCCACCCCTTTACATGTGCATAATCAGAGATGGGAGCATTTTGATCGCCACTAGAGACGTTACTCCTCTAGATCTTTACAAAAATAGTTAAAATAGTTTTTTTTCTGTCTGTAAATATAATATTTCAGTTATTGTTGTTTTTCTACTGTTTTTTTTGCTTATTTATAATACTTGTTTTGGGTTTTTTTCTCATTTTTTATCTTGTCTTCTTCTACTATGTCTCTTGTGTGCACTTTAACTCTATGCTGCTGTAAGCCTGCAAATTTCCCCACTGCGGGACTAATAAAGGATTATCTTATCTTATCTTATCTTATCTAGATGATAGTTATTGGCGAGATGTTAACACTTTGAACGTAGCATATTGCACCTTTAATGTTACAGCTGGAAAAGGCGGAGCTACTGCTTTTCTAGAAGTAATAATTAGACTATATGCTACTTAATTATGCATCATAGTTTGTTATTCGGACCTTTTTGCGATGTTGGCATCCTGATGACACGGGAAACTCTTTGGCCATGCCTGCGTCACTCCGCACTGCTGGACGAACTGTGGTGTTCTGGAGGGGAAAGATGGGACAGTGTTCATTATTTTTTTTTTATGTTTTACAAAAAAGTATATATATATATATGTTAAGATATGTTACATTGATGCTGAAGCTGATGGCTTTCTGCTCCCGTAGAGCCGATCCCCCGAAAGGCTTCCCATCATCCTCTTCGTCCGACACGTGAGGCATCGCCACCGGCAGCTCTCCTTTGCTGTCCACAATCATCTTGCATTTCTACACACACATAAACACACACACACACACACACACACACACACACACACACACACACACACAGGAAATGAAGTATTGAAATAATTATTTAGTCTTTTCCAAGAACGAGCAAAACATGATCAGAGTGTCGTGTTCAGAGAATGAGGATGGAGTGCGGAGCTTCTTCGATTTGAGAGCACGACCGTTTTCATTGAAACAGGGGTTATCGAGGTAACTTCAGGGTTATCTCTGCGTAAGACACAAAAATGGACTCCCTTACATCTGTAAACTCCTTGATGCTGATGCTGTTGGCCTGCTTCGCTACTTTCCTCTTCACTTCCTCCAAAGCGATGTTGGGTTGGGAGGAGGCGGGAGGCGGCTTGTTGGTGATGGACGGCAGCGGCAGCAGCGACGACATGCCCATGTGAGACAACGCCGCCGTCATGGTGGCTTTAAGGGAAGACGGAGACAGAACAGGACTCGATGAAAAAACAGTAACAGCAAAGACAGTTTCAAGCTCGCCAGCTGTTTGTCTCAGTATAAATAAATAAATGCATAAATAATTGATTAAATAAATACAGGAATAATAAAAAAAAAAATTGTAAATGCTTATGTAAATGTAAAAATAAATCAAGGAATAAATGAATAAATAAATGTATAAATACAGAAATGAATAAATAAATGTATAAATACAGAAATGAATAAATAAATGAATAAATAAATGCAGAATAACGTTAGCCAGGGCAGAAGTAGTAGACCCGAATGGATCACACTCCTGTAACCAATCCCGCTTTAGACAGAGGATAAGACCTCCCACCTCATTAGCATACAGACATAAATAAATGAATAAATGTAAGTGAAAATAAATGCAGAAATAAATGTAGGATATGTATTTATTCATGTCCTGTTTGATTATTAACTTTTATTTATTTATCTATAGATGAATGTATTAATTTCCAAATTTATTTTAGCATTTACTTATTTATTTAATACTTTTACTTATTTATTTCAGTATTTATTTAAGCATTTATTTATTCCTGTATTTATTTAAGCATTTATTTATTTATTCCTGTATTTATTTATACAATTATTCATATATACAATTATTCCTGTATTTATTTATACAATTATTATATACAATTGTATATACAATTGTATAAAATATTTATAAAATATTTATACAAATATTTATAAAATATTTATACAATTATTACTGTATTTATTTAAGCATTTATTTATTTATTCCTGTATTTCGCCCTATGTAAAGCGTCTTTGGGTATCTAGAAAAGCGCTATATAAAATTAAAGTATTATTATTTATTTTTTTATACTTATGTCATTTTTCGTCCTCCATACTGACCTGCATGGCAACCTAAATTTGAACGATATAAGTTACTAAATTACTAAAAAACGTGTAATACCCAAGGACCTTACCAGCCGTCATACTGGCCATAGCAGCATTCATGGCCACAGTTGGCAGAGCCAGAGGCAGCACTGTGGACCTCAGGCTGGCAGGGATGGGCATACCTGCTTTGGCACACATGGCAGCAGCGTTGGCCTTGGCAATCTCCAGCAACTGGTCCTTATCTGAGGAAAACACAAAGAATAAGCATATTTATTTCGTATGAAGTTCAAAACATTTTATATATTTGTCCACAAACCAGCTTAATTATTTATACAAAGTTCTACAAATTCAGATTTTACTTTAGAAAATGTAGTTCAGATAATGTACCTAAAGATTAAAGATTATCATTTTTACCTTCCTCACAAAGCCCGAGTGGCTAAAATGTGACAAATTGTTGAATTGGTGTACCTGTGTAATATATATTAATAATGCAAATAGATGAAAGAAACATGAGATTTCATATGAACTGACCAAGTTCGCTGATGCGTTGAGGGCTGTTGCTCAAGCTGCAGAGTTTCCGAGCTGGGGACCTGTTTTTGCGGAGGATGAGCACGGGGGAGTGACTGGGCTCTCGTTTCCAGCGGTCCCTCTGGCTGTACGTGGCCCTCCTCCGGCCATGTGACGCCGACCGCCTCCGCGAGCGCGACCTCCGCGACCGCCGGCCCGCTGACCTGCACGGACAACGAGCGAAACATATCTGAAACATGTCTGAAACACGTCTGAAACATGTCTGAAACATGTCTGAAACATGTCTGAAACATGTCTGAAACATGTCTGAAACACGTCTGAAACACGTCTGAAACATATCTAATTTAAATACAACTCAACCTGGGTGGTGGAGGTCCTCATAAAGAAGAACAAACAGGACTCTACCTGGACCGTGACCTCTTCTTCTTTGAAGGACTCCTTGATCTGGATCCCCTCCTGTGGCTCCGACATGGGGACTTGGATCTTTTCTGCCTCTTGGATGACTTTGTTTCTTTTTTCCTCTGCGGGGACTTGGAGGATTTCCTCTTCTTCTTCGCTGGTGATTTGACATTGGAGTCGGACGACCTGGGGCAGTTTAACGCTTTGAGCTGGGGGGGGCTGGGCTCGGCGGTCTGGTCAGGTTTAGTCGATATGGACTGACCCAGCACGGATTGGAGTACGCCAGAACCTGCAGATTTGGCATTAGACCACAAGACACGTAACTCGGACATTCAAATAACTAATATGTTTATTTCATTGAATTATTGTGAACTATATGGTTCTCAAAGGTCCCACCTAGTGTTTGTGTCGAGTCCTCTTTGTTTTCTGGGGGCTCTCCTATCCGGTCACGGTTTTGAGACTCTGTGCTTGACTCTGGCGGCTCCTCTGCTGCGACGTGTCCTCGGGTAGGGCTGCAGGCCAGCTGAGGAGGCTGAAGGCCTTTGGAGGAACTCTGGGTGGACTGTATGGACTCATCCAAAGCTCCCCTTTTCTCTGAAGAGCTGTCATGACAGGGTAAAGCGCCGTCACGGTGGGGAAAAAGGCAAAAGAATCGAGCAATCAGCTGACGGTTTTCCTTCGCTTACCTGGACCTGGATAGTGAGCGGCTCCTGGATCTCCGGTGGGGAAGTCCAGGCCGAGAGTTCCTCCTCACTGAACAGGAATGGGAACGAGAATGGGAATGCGACCGCGATCGGGAGCGGAACCTCCTCCTGCCGTGTCGTTCCTCGTCTCCTCTTCCTTTATTGGAGCTGTCCTGTTAGGTCCAAAAGGTCCGGGGAGAAGGGTTGGGGGTTAAATTACAGGTTAGTAACATGTGGTGTTGATGGAACTGTGTCATGCGTCGTAGTTTCTGGTTGGTAAACTGTGAATTTGTTTAAAAATCAGCTTAAGTTTGGGTAAAAGTCATGCTCCAGGTATGCTTTTAATATCTCTTTTTTGTTGTGTATTTTACTGACTACTGTGCCTTTCTTTATACATTTCATGTTCTAAAAACTGACCTTGTCACTTGTATAGTCACCGTGTGTTAATCATGTTTTCTTGTTGTCTCAAATTCCACTCCTGTTGAGCACTTTGTGACGTATTTCTGTGAAAAGCGCTATATTAATACATTTTACTTACTTACAAAAGCACATTTTCTATTTTCATGTGCCTTTGTATACAGCAATTTCATCTCTGATTTACTGCATTAAACAGAGCTGGGTCTTTTATTGTATATGTTGGCATAAGCTACAGTCTATTTCTTTTTTTTTTTATAAATTAGCTCACAGGCCTTCATATAAGCAAATAGATTTCTATAAGCTATCATTTGATGTGAATATTGGACATTTTGAAGTCGATTTGGTTTCAATAAAAAACACAATCTGTATTTCAAATATACATAAAGTAAAGTCAACTCTGCACTATGAACATAATGAGAGTTTCGTGGTGTGTTCACCTGTTTCGGGATGATGTCGGGCAGCTCCTCTCGTCGCCTTGGCGATGAGCTCTGGCCGCTCTTCCTCTCCCTCTGCTTTGACACAAACTCCGAGTCGCAATCCGACGAGTTCTCTTCGCCTTTCCTCCTCCTCTTCTTCTTCTTCCTCTTTCCCGTTGAATGCCGCTTGTGGCACCTGGACTTGCTCTCGTTGTCGACGCCTGAACAAAACAGTGGACAGATATGAAGGGCTCATTCGAAAGCTACCGGAGACACAAACATAGTTAGAAATGTTATTTTCCATTTCCTCTAGTGGATCCCCCAAAGTCCTTCACACTGGACCTTTAACAACACAGCTAGATAATCCTCTATCAGTGGTCAGCACATCTGTGTAAGAATGATGCAAATGAACAACTTACCTTGCTCCTTATTTGGTTCTGTGGGCGTTCCTCCTCTGTGGAAGCAAAGATAAAAAAAAATTAGAAAGGTGGGGTAACGACAGAAAAGTGTCCGGAAGATTTCAAAATAAACACTTTACACGAAAAAACTCTGCAAACTTAAGGTTGCACTCTAAAATAGCTGTAGCCGTGTTAGATTAAATACAATTTACAAAACTACTTATTTTTCATTTCTTCCAGAATTCACATAAATGGCAAAACATAGTAATTCAAATAACGCATTTTTTTTTTTTTTTTTTTTCAATGATCAGTTACGTACAATGTCACCACAGCAATCAGGACACATCAATCAGATGCAGTGACACAAAATGATTTTTTTTTTTTAAATAAATATTATTGTAGAATAAATAAATGTGTCACATAAAGGTAGAAATTCAACGCTGAACATATGTGTGTCTCTATGTTCATATCAGAGCCGGGTCAGTGTAATGAAATGTCAAAAAGATAGATTTGAAACGTAGAAAGAGGGAATCCATGAAATAGTTTGTCACATATCTTACAAATGAACAATCTTTTGTTTAACGCAAACACACACACTAGATGTTTTATATATTTCTGTCTTGATGCCGCCCCGTTTCATGAGTACGTTTTTGTGCCACAGTCCTCATTAGACCACAGAAATCCAAATAGTCAACACCTTCTGATCTGATTTGTATTCATTTTTTTACCATACGGATTGTTATTACTGTCACATATACTCATTTCACGGCTGCCATTAATGCCATCATCCTTATGGCAATCAAAGCACAACACAAAAAGAGAGAAAAATGATATATGACACGAATAAAAGTCATGATTAGGACCTGAAACTGATGATCAGTTAGAGAGACGACGTATCACTCTGTTGGAGTTTTTGGAACTACAGAAGCTGGCTGACCAACATTCTCACATATTCAACATGAATTATGATTATACGACCTGTAAATGTAGGATTATTTTACACAACATGTCATCGTTCACCCATCTACACCCATTCATACACTGATAACATCAGGACTCTAACTCACATTCTTACCTAATAACACAGTTTATGGGAGAAATTAAGGGTTAGGTGTCAACTTTAACTGGTCATGGTTAGTGTTGGCCGACAAAATGTGCAAAAAGATGACAGATTCATGAGCTTCTGATCTCAGTATTTGTGTCAGAACTCAGAGTATTTGTGTCAGAAATCAGAGTATTTGTGTCAGAAAACAGAGTATTTGTGTCAGAAATCAGAGTATTTGTGTCAGAACTCAGAACTCAGAGTATTTGTGTCAGAACTCAGAGTATTTGTGTCAGAACTCAGAGTATTTGTGTCAGAAATCAGAGTATTTGTGTCAGAAATCAGAGTATTTGTGTCAGAACTCAGAGTATTTGTGTCAGAAAACAGAGTATTTGTGTCAGAACTCAGAGTATTTGTGTCAGAACCCAGAACTCAGAGTATTTGTGTCAGAACTCAGAGTATTTGTGTCAGAACTCAGAGTATTTGTGTCAGAACTCAGAGTATTTGTGTCAGAACTCAGAACTCAGAGTATTTGTGTCAGAACTCAGAACTCAGAGTATTTGTGTCAGAACGGTCATGGAAACTCTATTTGTGTCAGAACGTATTTGCCACATGCACGGTATGGAAGCTGTCATTAGGACCTTTGAAGCGTACTGACAGCCGCTCACAACGCTTCACCTTTGCTGATGATCGGTTCCTCCCTCCTCCACCTCCTCCGCCCCGGACTCCGAGCTGCTCTCCTTCTCCCGGTTCCTCCTCTTCTTCTTGCTTTTGTGTTTCTTGTGCTTCCTGTGTTTCCTCTGCGAACCTCCGGCCCTCAAGTCTTCCTGCTGGTTTCTCTCTGAAGCGGCTTTTTCTGATTCCACCGTTTCCACGCAACCGGCCGTTCCTCCTTCTGCAGCACTGAGGGGGGTGGTGGTGGACGGGACACAGAGAGGCAGAACAGAAGAGATCAGCGTTAGGAGGAGGAGCAGACCCAGAGCAGACCTTCTGGTGCATGCAAATGTCCACATTTACCAGGATGCATTTGACTAAACCAAGTTATTCACATTCAAATTCAATGCAGCTGCAAGGAAATCACATCCTGCAGCTTCTTTTTTTTTTTTTTTTCTTCTGCACCTGCTCCAATATGACTGATTACTTGACTTGCATGTGTGCATTGCTGGATGCACACTGCCTGCATGCACTGTGTCATGCATGCATTTGCATCACAGCTGGGTATTAACCCGACGCTTTGATGCAGGAGCACACAGAGCCGCGCTGCTTTACTTTCGTTTTCTGGTCCCTGAACTCAACCCGGAACACAAACACCACGTTCACCTACGTTTTGTCTTCATTCTGGTCTTCAATTTCTCTGATCTTATTCAATATGAAATCTTGGAAAATTTGCTCTATGTTGGCCGCCATGTTTTTTTTTTGGGGGGTGTGCAGCTCGTTTGCGTGTCCGGGTAGGAACTGAAGCGCTCTGCGCTGTGGTTCCGCCCTGTCGGTGTGTGTGTGTGTGTGTGTGTGTGTGTGTGTGTGTGTGTGTGTGTGTGTGTGTGTGTGTGTGTGTGTGTGTGTGTGTGTGTGTGTGTGTGTGTGTGTGTGTGTTGCATTCACAGAAATAAAAACTATGATGAAGCTTATCTCGTGATTATGAGTTAGAATATAGATGTGTTTATATTGTTTTAATTTAGTTTTTCAATCAAAATTTGTATTTTTTTAACTCAGTGTCACACATTTTCAGAATAAAAGTGGATGAGATCTAAAATCTGATATTTAATGTCAACATTTTGACATCAATTCAATTAAATTTATTTTATAAAGCATAAAATCACAAATTTTGTCCTTACACCCTCACATCCTCTGTCCTTACACCCTCACATCCTCTGTCCTTAGACCCTCACATCCCTCTGTCCTCACATCCTCTGTCCTTGTCCTTACACCCTCACATCCTCTGTCCTTACACCCTCACATCCTCTGTCCTTACACCCTCACATCCTCTGTCCTTACACCCTCACATCCTCTGTCCTTACACCCTCACATCCTCTGTCCTTACACCCTCACATCCTCTGTCCTTACACCCTCACATCCTCTGTCCTTAGACCCTCACATCCTCTGTCCTTACACCCTCACATCCTCTGTCCTTACACCCTCACATCCTCTGTCCTTAGACCCTCACATCCCCTCTGTCCTTACACCCTCACATCCTCTGTCCTTAGACCCTCACATCCTCTGTCCTTACACCCTCACATCCTCTGTCCTTAGACCCTCACATCCTCTGTCCTTACACCCTCACATCCTCTGTCCTTACACCCTCACATCCTCTGTCCTTACACCCTCACATCCTCTGTCCTTACACCCTCACATCCTCTGTCCTTACACCCTCACCTCCTCTGTCCTTACACCCTCACATCCTCTGTCCTTACACCCTCACATCCTCTGTCCTTACACCCTCACATCCTCTGTCCTTAGACCCTCACATCCTCTGTCCTTACACCCTCACATCCTCTGTCCTTACACCCTCACATCCTCTGTCCTTACTCCCTCACCTCCTCTGTCCTTACACCCTCACCTCACATCCTGTCCTTAGACCCTCACATCCTCTGTCCTTATCACATCCTCTGTCCTTAGACCCTCACCTCCTCTGTCCTTACACCCTCACCTCCTCTGTCCTTACACCCTCACATCCTCTGTCCTTACACCCTCACATCCTCTGTCCTTACACCCTCACATCCTCTGTCCTTACACCCTCTGTCCTTACACCCTCCTCTGTCCTTACACCCTCACATCCTCTGTCCTTAGACCCTCACATCCTCTGTCCTTACACCCTCACATCCTCTGTCCTTACACCCTCACATCCTCTGTCCTTACACCCTCACATCCTCTGTCCTTACACCCTCACCTCCTCTGTCCTTACACCCTCACATCCTCTGTCCTTAGACCCTCACATCCTCTGTCCTTAGACCCTCACATCCTCTGTCCTTACACCCTCACATCCTCTGTCCTTACACCCTCACATCCTCTGTCCTTAGACCCTCACATCCTCTGTCCTTACACCCTCACATCCTCTGTCCTTACACCCTCACTCACATCCTCTGTCCTTACACCCTCACATCCTCTGTCCTTAGACCCTCACATCCTCTGTCCTTACACCCTCACATCCTCTGTCCTTAGACCCTCACATCCTCTGTCCTTACACCCTGTCACATCCTCTGTCCTTAGACCCTCACATCCTCTGTCCTTACACCCTCACATCCTCTGTCCTTACACCCTCACATCCTCTGTCCTTACACCCTCACATCCTCTGTCCTTAGACCCTCACATCCTCTGTCCTTACACCCTCACATCCTCTGTCCTTAGACCCTCACATCCTCTGTCCTTACACCCTCACATCCTCTGTCCTTAGATCCTTCTCCCAGGATGGACAGAAGTCAATAGATGTCATGCAGCAATGACTATAGTAGAAGTATTATTATGATAAGAGCAGTAAAGGTATAGGGAATAGTAATAGTAATGTGACTTATAATAATAATAATTATAGGCCATTGTAGTGTTTTTTTTAGCCGTGTACAGTAGGGTAGCACATTAACAACTACACATAAAGTAGTGCAATGGTGCAGAGTTCTGGAATATATAATATGAAATGATTAAAGAACATGGACTGTAAATAAGAAGTGGACGTAGTCACAATGATGTCACCTATTGGTTTGTGAACTGCCGTTTTGAAGCCTTGAGTTTGGCATTTTTGCCGTCGCCATCTTGTTTTTGGAGGTCGAGAGGGTGGAGCTAACTACAACTGAACGCTGACTCAGACATTTTTTAGGCGACCAAAAATGTAACAATTAACTTTAACTGAAAACACACTGTCAAAAAGTTGTAAGAAGAAATGGAGACCATAAACTCATGTTTACAATGTTTACTGAGCTAATAAATCAAGTGGGACTGGGTCATTTTCTCATAGACTTCTATACAACCTCTTAATGTAACAGGTTGCTTTATATACATGAGGTAGGTGGATATGATAGTGTATACATTATATACAGCAATGTTTATGTATATATATATATATATATATATATATATATATATATATGCGACTAGTTTCTCCATACAGGAGGCATCTTGAAGCTGTCATTACCAACAAAGGATTTTGTACGAAGTATTAAATACATTTCAGTAAGCGTGTTCAATACTTTTTCCCTGTGTCATTCCATTTTATTACACATAACTTAATTTCTGAACTTATTTGTGTGGTTTTCTTTGTATGTATGGATTACTTGGGTTGTTACCGACATCTGGTGAAAATTTCATATCAATAGCACCTTTAGAAATATATTTACTGAGAAAAATGGTGACGTGTTCAATACTTATTTTACCCGCTGAATATATATATATATATATATATATATATATATATACACACGTTATATTTATTAGTTTAATTTAAGTATATATTTACATATATATACTGTTAAATCACTGTTATTAACATGTTAAAGAACAGTGAGAACAGTGAGAATAAAACTAATAAATATAACATGTACTGGTACAGTGGATTGGTTGGATTGTATTAAACTCTGATCTGATCTGAAAACTGGGTAAATCAAAGCAGACCCAAATAATCCTGATCCTGAAGATCTGGTTCAGATTTGGTGATCCAATCCTACCTTTAATCCGGACCAAAAGCTCGATTTGGGTATTTCAAATCTTCAGGCAGAGATGGGGATCAATATAATACCAAGATTTAGGATAATGTTGATCCCACCTTAGAGGTGGATTTGATGTAGATTGAGAAACAGTTTAGGCTTCTCTTCTCCCACATATTGTTACCCAAAATGTCCATTACATTTAAAATGATCTGATCTAGTTGAATGTGTTTTATTTCTAGTTTATTTAGCATTTCTTTGTGTAATTGGATAAATGTTAATCAGTGCAAGTAAACAGACGGCAACACATCTTCAAAGTCTAGTTTCACCTAAACATAGTAACTACATTATTTGAACCAAAACATCCAACATATATTTTTGTCTTTACACAGCAGACCAGCAGAGACAACAGTAATGTAACAAATTAAATTTTAATTGTTTAATTCATTGTTTAATGACGCAACACCACCAACAAAGAAAGACATAGTTGGCCACTAATAAAACGTTTCACAATGTGCCCTCTAATAACACTACTTCATCAAGTTCAATAGAAATATTACATACTGTACAGCATGTGTTGAATATGAAACAAGCTTCTTCTCCAGCAGCTGTAATCTCAGCTGTGTCCCTTATGAAGGCCAGTTCCTCTTGAGAATAAATGACCATTGAGTTATTATGAGATGTGCATTGTAAACATTCTAAAATCAAAAATAAAGTTAATAAAACACATGTACATGCTCATTCCAGTGATGGTTTGTGGACCATACAGTCAATGGTGGGGACTGAGGGAGAGAGAACTCTGGAAGGAGAAGGTGAGAGGGTATGAGGTTAGGTTATTTTTATTTAACATCAGTAGCATCATAAATTAAATGGACTTATGTATGCAAAAACGTGTCAACAACAAAAGCACTGTAGCATAAAGAAACTCAACCTTCTAACAGTGACCTTCTGAATGAACCAGGTCATTCTTACTATGTCCTTACGTCACATTTCCAAAGTATTGGAGCAGAATGTGCACATGTAGTCTACATTACTTGAAGAGCCTTTGCTGCATCCAAAGGCGTATAATAATGTCAGTTAGCCAACTAGCTCGCTGGCATTCTAGCTACTTACAATGGAAGTGAATGGAGCCAAGTTAGCTCCTATTAGCATGACCAAAGCCTAAATTGCGATCGTTACACGATCATATTAATAAGTAAGTGACAATTGAAGTAGCTGGATAGCTAGAAATGCAGTGTCTTGGTGGTCAACCCTGGGCGATGATCGTCTCACGGGCAGCTGCCCCTTTTCCAATGATGAGTGTGTTCTGTCTGGTGCTGATGTACAGGAGAAGTTATAGGCTTTTAGAGACAATAATGGCCAACTCTAATTTGTCTACTTCACAAAGTTTTTGCAATCATTTTCACATATTCTGAATGAAATCTCTTCTCTAGAAACATATTGCTTTGTAGTGTGTTTCATTTTGTCTTCTACCCGTTTCCACTTGTTGGAGCACTTTCAGAGCGTGAATGGGGCCTAATGGCCAGGACCTCTATTCATAGTTTTTACGTGGCGTCACATTCTTAGATGAACGCCCCCTTAGAGAGAAAAAAAGTGAGTCATTTCTGGTGTTTTCGCCAAAATGTGGGATAATTGTTTAGCAATCAGACGCACAACCGATTACGAGAAGAGTTTTGGCCGTGTTTCTACAGAATACCGTCCGAGATAGAACCACCTGAAAGAACGACATTGTGGCTTTGTGCCAATAAACGTGACCCAAACGTGACAAAGAAACTTAAGTATTTCAATTTTATCTAACTCTATACTTCGAGTCTACTACAGCTCAGAGAGAAATCACTTAATTTATTTCACAACATTAGTTGCTAGTTCGGTTACTTTGCAGATTCAGATTCAGATGCAGCATAGGAGAGGTTGTCTGATTTACATAAGAGTTTGTTGGAAGCACTGACAGGTTTTCATAACTGAAAAATGAATTAATGTTAATAGCGTTGCAGTTGTATTAGTAATATTCAATACAGTATTTTTGTTTCTTGCAACTGAACTATGTTGAAATATTATGCTGAGAGCATTGCATCCTGTTATTTATCATCATTGCCCAATATTACAAAAATATAACTTCAATATGCAACATAACAATGCAACATAATCTTGTTTTTAGTCCATGTTCTATTTAACATAACTTCCCCCTCATTTATTTGCTTCGTATGTGTTGTTTAACGAGCCCCTGTGTGGCATGTCTTAATAGTACCTGACTATCTACAAGGATGTCCTGAATTATGTTACTACTTATATTAATATTCTCTCTTCTTTTATTGTTTCTGTAATCTTTGTAAAGGGTAAATAACGCATCATTTTGTAATTTTGATCTTATATTCTGTTTTTAGGGTGACTTTGAAACATCTGTCTAGGGACTACAGATGAAAAACTCTGGCACATTTACAGAAATGTTTTATTAATGTGCACTACCAAATAAAAAAAATTGCAGTTGTGCTAGTAATATTCAAGTACAGTATTTTTATTTCTGGCAACTGAATAATGTTGAAATATTAATGCTGGTAGCATTACAGTTGTAATTATTATTAGTGGATTTTTTTCAACTGAAAAACAAAGTATTACATATCACAGTATCACTACTGTCATGCTCTCAACCTTAATATTTAGTACAGAATAGTATAGTGCTTGAGTTATTTTCTATATATATAGTGAAAGAGCCACAATGCATAATAAAATAGTTAATGGTGAATATAGAAATGATATATGAATCGTAACCTCCATTACTTACTTTTTACTGGATAGTAAGCGTATAAAATAAGTCCTCTAAAGACAAATGTTTAACAGTGTTACCTGGTGGTGGTTTGTGAAAAGACAAAATAGGAGCGTCCCCACCGGAATAGAAAAACCTGACAAAAATTAAGCTTTCTAAAATTAACATTTTTGATACTTAACTTGATTTTTTGGTTCCCAGGAATTTAATAAAATGTGTTTGATCAAAAGTTTGCCTTTATTTCATTTAGAAAGTGGTGTCACCACATGTAACCTTCTCGACAGACGTCCCCACGATGTAGCAAAAACAAGTATGTGGCAGTGTGTGTGTGTGTGGGAGCCATTCACAGTCCACATCATTGGACAGAGCAACCAGTGACATATTCAGCTCTTTTAGGAAATGTTTTCTAGTTTATTCTAGTTTAGTTTATTTGCACAATTGAAAAATATAAAAAACATAACATAGATAAATAGTATTACAGTGCAGGAAGAGGCAGAAAGCCCACTGGGCTTATTTGAAGCCTCCACCTATATAATATGATACAAAAAGAATATACACATTGTATGAAATATTGTTGAAAAAGCATTTTTACAAGATACGATTTATAATAACAATACATTACAAACAACAAAAAAAACGAAAGAAAGAAAAAAAATGAGATATGTCAAGATGTGAATGAGTGTGTGTGTGTGTGTGTGTGTGTGTTTGATTTTGAGTTCATATGTGTGCATTTGTGTGTGTGAGAATAAGCCAGGTTTACACAAAAGTAATGCTACAAGTCCCTATGAATGCAACAACTACAGATTAAAAATACAAACTGAAACAAGAAATACATATAATACACAATAATACATAAGGAAAGTAATTACAAAACAAGGGTAAGATTGTCTTTTAAGCATCTTTTGAAACAACAAGTAACTAGAGTAAAGAATATTGAGAAAATCCCCAGTAGGACTATGCAGTCTATTTTTTAAAAGGTTAATATTAAAATGTCCTAAAATGTAACAAGGTTTATCCTCATTGTCTATCATGTCAACAGACCTGGACAGACTTTCATTGAAGTCTTTGATGACAGAGTCAGGTGGTCGATAAATAGCACCATCAATGACATTTTCTCTTATTTTTGTCTGCGTGAGGCAGGAGGCGTGGCTGGTTTCCCCCCCGAGCAGCAACGAGGCACACCTGGCGTTAATCATCCACAATCACATCCTCCATCTAAGCCCGGTCAGGACTCCACTCCTGTTTCAGATAAATCTCTTGTTCGGTAGTGCTTGTTCTCTGGTAGTGCTTCTTTTGTTCTTTCTTTTTTGTTTTTGCTTTCTATGCTCTGGTTCCTTCACTTTTTTTGAAATACTTCTAAAGGGACATTGTTTAGTTCAATTTTGTAGATGACACTTTGCGCTTGGCATCTCAACAGTCTCAATTTTAATTTGAGATAAATCCTTAAGAGTATGATTTATTTATTTTTTTTTTGCCACTGAAAATAATAGTTTTTTTTTTTTTATATTTAAAAATAATTTATTTAATCTGAACCATGTAGCATAGGCAATTAAACCAGCATTAGCTTCCATAATTAGTGAGTTTAAATTTGAATGAGGGAGAATAAGGGTTGTGTCATCTGCAAACATTATCGGAGAAAGGCTTTTTTGAGACATTAGACAAATCATTAACATATATGAGGAACAATAATGGTCCAAGAATGAACCCCTGTGGTACTCCACATATTAGTCTGGCTTGGTTGGAATAGCAACCCTTAACACAAACAGTCTTCTGTTGGACACATCATTTTTTAACCATTTGTATGTAATATCATTGAAACCATATTTATACAACTTTTCCATTAAAATATTATGATTTACTGTATCAAAGGCTTTTGAAAGGTCTATGAAAATACTGCAAGTAAATTCATTGTTGTCAAGTGCAGAGATAACTTTATCAACAAGGTAAAGTAAAGCCATAGAAGTGGAATGATTCTTCCGGAAACCATACTGGTGTTTGTAAAGAATTGAATTAGAATCTACATGAAACAAAATGCTTTTGTATATCATTTTTTTCTAGTATTTTTCAAAAACATGGCAAAATAGATATGGGTCTATAGTTGTTCAAACAACTTGGATTTTCTGCTTTAAACAAAGGGATAACTTTGGCAATCTTTAAATCCTCTGGCACAACACCTGTTTTCCAAGATAAGGTGAAGATATGAGCAAGTGGCTGCAATATTGACTGCTTAACCTGTTTAACAAGGTATGCAGAAATGTTGTCATGGCCAGCTGCAGATATTTTTAGATCATCAATTATCTCACTTATTTCTTGGATATCCAGGGGCATAACATTTGAGATAGTAGTGACATTTGTTGGACTAAAATCCAGTGGATTACCATTGCAAGCAGGAATATTGTTAGCCAAGTCTTGACCAATATTTACAAAGAATTCATTAAATATTCTAGCTATATCAATTGGATCGTCCAGAGAATTTTCACCGTCCAAAAAGACTGAAGGAAGCTCTCGGGTAGTCTTTTCTCTTTGCAACATCTGATTTATTACTTTCCACGTGGTTTTAATATCTTTTGAACACTTCATAAACTTTTCGCTGAAATATTACGAATTACGAATTGGAAAACAAATCATTAAACTAAAGTTAATAACTTTCACAAACTTTTGATATGCCTAATCAGCATTTTTCTCTTCATATACATCATCCCATGAATTACGGGCAAGCATGTCTTTAAATTTGGAAATGTTTGACTTTTCTTTTGTGCATTATTTTCTCAGTATGTTTAGCTCTATTAATCCTGGTTAAGGAGTACTGAAAAATAGGAAAATTATCTGACAAATCTGAATACAAGACTTGAGATGTTATCCATCAAAGACACGGAATTTTCTGTGACTCGTGTTGATTTACAAATAAGAGGGGAAAAAGTAACTAGAGTAAAGAATATTGAGAAAATCCCCAGTAGGACTATGTAGTCTATTTATTTAAAAGGTTAATATTAAAATGTCCTAAAATGTAACAAGGTTTATCCTCATTGTCTATCATGTCCAGAGACCTGGACAGACTTTCATTGAAGTCTTTGATGACAGAGTCAGGTGGTCGATAAATAGCACCATCAATAACATTTTCTCTTATTTTTGTCTGCGTGAGGCAGGAGGCGTGGCTGGTTTCCCCCCCGAGCAGCAACGAGGCACACCTGGCGTTAATCATCCACAATCACATCCTCCATCTAAGCCCGGTCAGGACTCCACTCCTGTTTCAGATAAATCTGTCTTGTTCGGTAGTGCTTCTCTTTCTATCTCGCTTTCTATGCTGTGGTTCCTTCACTTTTTTTGAAATACTTCTTTTGTTCTTTGTACTGGCTTTTTGTTTTTGTGTGTTTTTTCAGCGTGTGCCGTGTTCCCTACCTGAGTCTTTGTCCACCTTTGTTCCTCACTGCCTTTGTTGGTCCAGAACACTAACCCAAACCATGACAATAATCACTAACTCAATAAAGGGACATTGTTTATTTTGAAGAAAAAGAACTCTATCTTTGCTGACATGTATTACTTTTTTTTTTTTTTTTTTTTTTAAGTCAAATGTCATGCTAGCTATTGCGCTTGTACTATAGTGCACCATTTAACTGCAATAAAGTTTCAGAGCAAAAGCGTCCTGTTAATTAGAGAAACTCACTACAGCTGAACTCCCCTGCACAGCGGTCTTTGTCTTTCTGCAGGAGAGTCACTATCCCTTCTCTAAAGCTATCAGGAAGTCGGTCAATTTTTTTTTCAAAGTCCTTTTAAAAACAGCAAATCAGGTGCTAAAATGTCCCAAAAAAGTCAAATAAAATTTCCAAGGAAGCCCATCCTATCCTGGAGACTTCCCTGCTTTAAAACCTTTGATGCATTCGTTCAACTCGAGAAATCTTGGGTTAAAAAGCACACTGTCATCTACTGTTTAGTTAAATAAATCTTAAAACTTCATTCATAGCGTCACTTTATACAGGTTTTTGGTTGTAGAGGTCGGTATACTCAATCTATTGTTGAGTTTATTCCCTGGGTTGTGTGAGCTGTGCATCCATTTTCTTTTTACAGTCTTTAAAGGCCCCCACTTATTTAAAATGCTCTTTAAAAAATACCTCGTGCACTTTTTCCCTTCTGCTATCTCCCTTTCTTTACTTCTTAAAATGACACCCTTGCTTTTAGTTTCTGCTAAAACCGACATCTCTGCTTTAATTTCTTCATTTGTTCACTTGTGAGGTGCGTTGTTATTTACTAAGCTTAACCGTTACTGCAACTTAGGCGAGACATCAGTTAACGTACGATAAGTGTAACTAGCGTCAACGTAACGCTACTTGCTTAGCTAATGTCAATGTCATGGGGTGTGTGCTTGCAACGTTCTAGCACGTTAGCTTAAAGCTACTTTGGCAGCATTATAAGAACTAACAGACTGCTACTCATTCAGAACTTTGATAGCTAAAAGTTAACAAAAAATTCTGTCCGTCTGCAAAGTGACTTGGATGGACATGAACGTAAATGGACATTTAGCGTCGTTAACGTTAACTGCTATTTCCGGATATTAATGTTTCAATCAGAAATCAGACAGTATACAATTTCTGTCCACAGAATTATTATTATTATTTAGCTTAACTCATGACACGCAAGGTTGGCTAAATGTTAACGTTAACTGGCAACGATACGAAGCTAATGCTGGTTAACAGCTGCTTTTTAAGGTTGACTAACTTTAAAGTTTTGCTGCCGGTCTTTGTTAATATTGTGACATCTAATGGGCGAAATTGACATCGTCTTAGCTAAAAGATTCCTTTATTTTTTCTTATTTTATTTATCCTTTTTTTTTTTCTTTTCTTTGTTATATTGCCAATTATACCCTGCAACAGACTGGCGACCTGTCCAGGGTGAACCCTGCCTTCGGCCATTGACAGCTGAGATTGGCTCCAGCACCCCTGCGACCCTTAACTGGATAAGCAGGTTACGGAAAATGAATGAATGAATATTGCCAATTATTATTACACACGTTACAATTCAGTGTAATGTTGGTGACCTTCCTTGTCCGTTGCTTGGAAGTTTGTGGAGTAACGGCCGGTCTCTCAATCAGTTAATATCGTAACGGCTGAGCTGTCAATCAGTTTATATAGTAACGTCTGAGCTGTCAATCAAAAGGCTGTTGAGTCTCGCGCACCTGCATAAGGCTATTATTGGAATGCTGTAGATGTGAATTATTGATATGGTCTTGTATTCATACTTACAGCCTATTATTAACTCTTTACGCATTTTATTATATGAACTCAGATGAAGACATTCAAAAGAAAAGTCTACTTTGTTGGCTAATTTCTAACTTAAACAAGCTGTCCCGGCTACAGACTTATGATGATCAATAAGTATGTGGTTGATCAGCATAGCCTACTTCTTTCGACATCAAATCATGCTAATTAATTCGGTATATTGTTGTTACAGCAACAGGAACAATGTTCTTTATCATGAGTAAAGATTAGGAGAAAATGAAACAAGAGAAATAAGAAATTCTGACAAAATTAAAATATTAACTGGGATTACTGAATTAGAAAATATGTTAAGAGTGGAGATACAATGGATTAAAATAAGATTACATAAAATATGACCGTGTAATGAAATCATGAAATGAGATAAAGTGACATAAAATCAGATTTAGATGAGGTTATGCGACAGGAAATAAAGGCGATGAAATGAAATGACAGACGATGGAGAATAGAGATAAGAGAGTGTCCACAAAATCAAAAACAACTCTTATTTTAACTGGGTCCCTCGTTCCTCTTACATTTAAAGAGAGAACCTTAAAAGAGCCCATTACAAATTGTAAATGTCCATTACTTGACCGGTTCTCTCTCTCCTAAGCGTAGACATCCTCCCTGTCCATCTCTTCAGCCCAGGAAAAGGGCTCTTGGTTTGGCGTGGGTGATGGTCTGCTGGGCCCATCATATGCATCAACACCCAAAGGGGAGGACAGCATGAGCAGGCTGGGGAGGAGATCAAAACCCAGCCCCAACCCTGTAGTGAGCATGGCCTCTTCTTCTCCCACATGCTGTTCTTCCACCTCCCCTCCAACCTTTTGACCTGTTTTCCCAGCTCTCTGCTCCTGGGTTCCTCCCTCCTCCGCATCATCTGCAGGCCTCATTTGCTGACCTGCTTCCTCTCACCCTCCTCCCAGCCATTGTTTCCTCTTTGGCCTGCTCCTCCTTCAACTTTTTACTGCGTACCCCCTCCCCGATCTCGCCATACTCCGTTGGGGGCACCACCCCAAAAACCTGCGAGCATCTCCGTGCCCCTTGCTTCGGACCAGGGGTGGGTTCCGGAAACCCGTCCCCCGTGCTGTCAGTGAGTGTCTGGACCACTCTATCGCCACTTGCTGCAACTTCCCCCTGGAACGTTGCTTCCACTCCACTTCCTGAAGTACCATCACCAGTCACGACCTGCGCTGGCCTGTCTTGGACATGTTTGGGTCCCTTTCTTGGCTCCTTTTCTCCGTAGAGGGGACCAGACTGTTTGGCCACCTTGGCAAAGGTTTTCTTGCGGTCAGGACAGCTCCTGTACAGGTGGTCCTGTCCTCCGCATCCATGACAGGCCTTTGGTTCTGTGCAATCATTGGCCAGGTGCCCTGCTTGTCCACAGAAGCAGCAGCATGATCCATTACAGCCTGCCTCTGTGTGCCCAGACTGCCTGCATCTCCTGCAGAAAGGTGGCTGCCGTGGGTAGAACAAATACCCACGGTCTCCACCAAGGCTAAAAAAGGCAGGAGGGTGCTTTAGGCCTCCAGGCCCTTCCGGGTCGGGATTTAGCAGCACCTGGAACTGCCGCCGTCCAGTCCAAACACCCACGGTATCCTTAATGTGCCTTGCTGCCGTCACCACTTCGCCGTACTGCTCTAGGAAAGCTGCTAGTGCAATATCGGTCACGAATGGGTTGAACATGTGAAGAGTTACTGTTCTAAAGTTAGGTTTGTCCAGGTTCAGCACATTGTAGGAGGCTAGAGGCCTTACCCCAGCTTCTGTTCAACATGCTCGAGCCACCCTTCCGTAGATTTCCTGGTCCCGGAGAGTTGTGTCGAAGCCTTTCTCCTGTTGGTTCCACTGGATGCAGTAAGCTTCTTCCACTTTCAGATTCAGCTGCCCCATGAGGACGTTCTTGCAGAAAAATGCTCTGGACAGTAGCTCGTCTTCACCTGCCGAAGCCTGGAAACGCAGTGTGTATCTCAGCCCGACCTTTGGAATCGGCTGCTTTGGGGCCATTGTTCTTGCGTTCTACGCTATCTCTGCTTAATTTTTAATTTTTAGACGTTTATTAAGTCCAGTACATGTGTTACATCAACGATATAGACTTCAGTCAATGCATAATGACATCATACTTTTCAGGATCACATTAATAACTACGAATACAACTTTTCTCAATTAATATATCCAACTGCAACAAAAAAATAAATAATTTACCAAAGAACATACAGAAATTTTCTTTTTTTTTTCCTTTTCCGACATCATGGGTAATTTTTAGGTCAAAAAGACACATAATTTAGAGACAGTAGCATCCACATTTTTCAGGTTCACATAACATCAAAAACAAAACTTCACCATCCCTTTTACTGATCCCCACTAGTTTGAACTATACATTATCAAAATAGGTGAAAAAATAATGGAGTTTGGGGGACTCTCCACATTAACAATTTTCTTTTTTTCCTCTGTTGTTGACCTGTCTTTTAACATATAATCGTTAAAGATGTTTAACATAGATCTTACAACCATTTTACGTGGGATACAGTATCTTCTCTTAACCCGTACATTTCTTGCTTTCCACAGACTTTCTTTTACACAGTTAATGACAGCCCACCATTTATCTCCCTTGGCTGTTGGATTCTTTTGTAAACAGCCATAAGCTATATCATCATAGCAAGCAGGAATTTTATACAAAGCTTGCAGCCATGGCGACACAAGTAACCAGACGCCTCGAGCAGCAGGGCATGACCAAAATAGGTGACATAGTGTTTCACTGTCACCACAGGAAGGCCTTGCATTTTCTCCTCTCAAGGTTGGCAAACACTTTTACAACTTGCAAATCTTTGTGGTTATTAGGGATGCATTTTTACATTCAACCAAACTCTCACTGAGGACAGTTAACCTTGAATGTAATGGGGACAGAGCATGTTCTACTTCTGTTATTGTGATTTTGTTATACGGGAGTTGGGTTACACCTTGACACCTTATACATGAAAACACTGTATCAAAGATTTTTGGCCAGGTTTGCGCATATGGGATGGTTTGAGGTGGCCTTTTTCCCCATGCTCTAAGCACGCCGCGCCCCACCCAAAATGTAGCAAAAGGGGCCCAAGTTGAGGCTGTATCGGGCATCAGACAAGCTTTTATGATTGGGGTCACAAACATTGCTTTTAGCTTACATTCAATGTCTGGGACACCTTTTCCCCCCTTCTCCACTGGCCTGTACATTATTTCCCGTTTTAGTTTCTCATGTTGCCCTCCCCATATAAATTGAAAAATTATTTTTCTAAGTGTCCTCATGAACTTATGTGGGATTGGGAAGGTGGTTGCTAAAGAAGTCAAAGAGGCAAGGATTTCTGCTTTGATAACCAGGACTTTCCCCGTCATTGAAAGATCCCTGTCTTGCCATTGGATGACCTTTCCCCTAATTTTGGGTAATCTGGATGCCCAATTGATCGTTTCCATGTCCTTTCCAATTTTGACTCCTAAAATTTTGATTGTATCTTTTTGTTTTACGAGGCCTATTTGTTCCACGGGCTCTCTCCAGTTCATGTAGAGAACTTCTGACTTTGTTTTATTGACTTGTGTACCTGAGGCTGCAGTAAATTTGTCACAAATCAACAGTGTTTCTCTGACTGACCTATTGTCTGTGAGTATGAGCGTTAGATCGTCCATATACAGGCTGAGTTTTGCCTGTTTTTCTGCTCCCCCTGGCATTTGAAGGCCTCTGATATATTTCTCTTGCCTTAAAACACATGCAAGGGGCTCGATGGCGAGGATGAACAGGGAAGGGGAAAGTGGACAGCCCTGTCGAACACCCGAATTGACACCGAAAAGGGGTGTATTTTCTCCATTTATTGAAACGGAGCTTGCAATGTTGGTATATAGCAAATCCACCCATGTTCTGAATGTATTCCCAAAATTTAGTTGTGACAACACGGCTTTAAAGAACTGGTGGCTGATACTGTCAAAAGCCTTCTCCAAGTCCAGCCCCAAGATGCAAAGTTGGAGGCCGATCGTCCCTTAACTCCGCATGTTTGGTCCACACCAACCAACTCTTTAATCACTGGTTGCATTCGGAAAAAAAGGGCCTTTGACAGTACCTTAATGTCTACTCCTAAAAGGGTCAAAGGTCTCCAGTTCTTAAGGTCCTTCCTATCTCCCTTTTTTAAGAGAAGGGAGATGGAGCCAGTTCGTAAAGAAGTGGGTAGAGTACCTTGAAGTAAGCTTTCCTTGTACACCTGCAACAATGGGTCTTTTATCTGGTCCCAAAAGGTGTTATAAAACTCTTTGGGTAATCTATTACCCTGCATGCTCTGCATAGCTTTTGTTAACTCACAGATTGTCAAGTCTCTGTCGAGGAAAACTTTTTCTGTATCGTTGAGTTTTGTGGTTAAATGAGACAAAAAGAAGCTAACTGACTGTTCAGATGTGGCTCTGTGTTGGTAAAGATCAGAGTAGAATGTCTTGACAATTTCAGATACATCTTGAGGATCGCTAGCCTCTCTTCCGTCTCTGTCCAACACGCTTTCTATACAGTGCCTTGACTTGCCCAGTTTATTAAAAAAATAGCGAGTACACTGTTCGTTCTCTTCTAGGTGTTGCACCCTGCTCCTCGTGAGCACACCTTTACTTTTTTCATTGTACAACTTATTCATATCTTTTTTTAGTTTTGCTATGTCTTCATTCACCTCGAAACCTGAAAGTAAAAGGACATAGTATCGTTGCAACTCTTTTTTGAAGAGCTCGTTTTTTCCAGCTGCTTTCTTACCTTCAGCCATAAAAAATCTTTTAGTTTTACATTTAATATCTTCCCACCACTCTCCCGAGGAGTCGAACAAAGGCTGTAGGGTGAGCCATTGGTTAAGTTTGTCCCTGTACCTTGTCACCACCTCTTGGTTGTCTAGTAGGCTTGTGTTGAGTTTCCAGTTGCCTAGTCCCGTCCTGCATGAGCTATTCATTTGTAGCGTGCAGGTGAGTTTGTGGTGGTCTGAGAAGGGGACTGGTTCAATTGTGCAGTTAAGCGGTGTGGCTCCTGGTGTGGTAAACAAGAAGTCTACACGCGAGAATGTTTTCCCATTGGTCCAAGTATACCCTGGCGTTGACGGATTTATCCTTCTGTAAGTATCAACAAGTTTACAGTCTTTTATAATGCCCTGTAGTGCCTCCCACAATGAGATATGGGAAACACTTGTTAGTTGGGCCATTGTTCCATTCACTTCTATGTCGTTGCCACCCTTTGAATATGGAAATTGTTACCGTTGAGAGGCTCTGTTTTTATTGTCTCCTGACCATACTGACTGTCCATATAGCCATCTGTTTTCAAATAGTTTGTAATTGTCTTTAAATCCGATAGAGCACTCCTGTAGTAGAAATATATCACCACCACTTCTGTGCAGAAAACTGAAAACGGACTGACACTTAATAGGGTCATTGAGGCCTCTAGTGTTAATGGTGAAAACTTTGAGGGATGGCATTTCTATTTGTTATGGGAAGAGAGATCAGCAGTTCACAGACAGGTTTCACACTCTTGGGGAGGATTTATCTCTTTTCTTTTTCTTTTTTTCCCCTTGAGATCTCGAGTTCTCCCCTGCCTCCCCTATGCCACTACTCATTTGGGTGGCAGCTGAGAAAGCAGACAAGCTCTGTGGATCCAGGAAGGAGGAAGAGGTGGACAAAAAGTCAGACCATACCTGATGATCTGGGCTGGATGTGTGCGAATCACCTGATGATTTTCGGGGCCGCTTTCAAGATGGCGTACTGTCCAGAGGAATGTCAGGAGGGGGTGGAGAGTTGGGGAGCACATCCATGTCCCCAGATGGATCCAGGTTTTTTCCTTGAAAGGGGGTGTTGACTGTGCAGTCAGGGGGTAACAATTCAGCAAGCATACGGTCCAGTAGTTCTCTGCATTCCTTGGATGAAACAGGAATCTTCGCTGTTGAGGTTTGCACTGTTTGCCCGGCTGGTAGGTCCTCCTGGGATTGTTGAAATTCCATTCCATTAGGTTGTTCTTGGGTGGTAATCTGAGCATTCACCCTTGTTATGTTATCCGGGTGGCCGCTCCGGCTCTCCTGCCCTTGACATCCATCGTCCTGTGGAGCCTGGAGTTCTGCAGTGTCCCCATCTCCAGTGGGGAAAGGTGTAGTCTCCGTCTCTCCGTGTTCCCCTGGGGGGATGGGTGCCTGTTGATTCCCTTCAGCAGTTAATTCGGGGTGGTCATGGGCCAAAAGTCCTGGTGGCTGCCGGTCACTGATTCTTTGTTGGTTCTGATTGAAGTATTCTGGCTCAATGTCTGTGCTGTCTTGGTCCTTAGGATCTGTCTGTTCCTCTGTTTCTGGAAGATCGGGGTGAGCGGAATATTGATTTAAACCTCTGGCTCTGTTTGCATACGATTCAGGGCAACCCCTAAATGTGTGAGTATTCAATCCACAAAGGTTGCATCTCATCGGTTCGACACAGTCTTTGGTGACGTGGCCATGGCTTTTGCAATTCCTACAGAAGGTGGTATTGCAATTAGCTGCGAGGTGATCTGAAGAGCCACACTTCCTGCACGTTTTGGGCTGGCCGGCATAGAAAACATTGCCCCTAATTGGTCCCAGCTGAATACTGGAGGGAAGGTGTTGGAGTATCCCAGAGACCCCGCCTCTCCTCAGCCGCACGAAAAAACGCCTGTCCCCGGTTCTGATGCCATCTTCGTCTTTTAGCTCCATGCTCCGTAAAAACAGAGCAGTGGAAAGACAACCATGTGCAAATGTCCTCAGTCGTTACTTTTTCAGAGTACATGATGACAGTAACTGCTTTGGATTCTCGCTCGGAAAGAGGGATGAGAAGCACTTTCTGTAGTCGGGGGTTGTTGTCCTTTTTCAGGTTGTAGCGCTCAAGGCATTGCTCGAACAAGGTGTAGGAAGTAAAAATTACCTCAAAAATTCTTCTTCCAGGCAGAGCAAAAACGTAGTCTAGCTGAGGAGGACTGAAGCCCAGTTCCTTCTGGACTACATTCCGGCTGAACTGTAGTCGGTCCATTTCCAGGTCTTCTTGGAGCTCGAAACGAACTGCATTCCTTCGGGAACCAACTGTCGCCATTGCAGAGGTAGGGAACCACCTTCTTGATCATGGTATGTCCGATTGTCAGGTAAGTATGATTTGGAAGAGACAGAGACAGGGGGCGTTTCCCAGACACAGCACCCCGGTTGACGGTTTCCAGATGGCATAATCCATGAGTCCAGTGCCTTGGCAAGCCGTTTGGGCTTCTGAGAAAGAATACACAGGCCAGCAACCAAACGAAAGCCTGAAATCGAATCGTGCCGACAAATTGAAGAATCTTCGGAACACATTTCTTCCACAAAGAAGGGAAATGTCGGTGAGGAGAGCACAAATTCAATTTGGGCCCCATCCAAAAGGCCACGCCCCCTTCTCATGGCGACTTCGAGACAGGAATTGGCATTACTCGACACACAGATTCACAGCGTACAACAGACACTTCCACTTTTCTGCCACTGACTCAGACTACGGGAATCGGCATGCTGGATAGCAGCATGTTGAGGTCCATCTTTACCTGGGAATAGTTTGAAGAGAAACCAAAGTAAGTACTGCCCGTACTGCGACGTGGTACGTTCCAAATTCCAAGCCACACCCATTCCATTACTCCCGCCCACATTTACGAGAGGGCAATATTCCCACATTCTTCAATTTATTTCCCTCTAATCAAACCTGCAAAACTGAATAACTGTATTTGTATTTCTTCCCCTGACTGTTGATTCAGAGATGGACATTTCCCCCAGCAGACATGGCTGATGGATACAGTGATTTGAGAGTGGGAGAACAATGAGGTTCTTTTCTGGCACTTCTGTATTAATGAATATCTTATTCGACACTCACTAACAGGCTGGTCATATGTCAGCTGGTCTCTCTATGGTAGTGGAAGCTCATTCCTTAATAGCTTAAAGTCATCCAATACACAGAGACTGAATCGTTGCCTCAGTCTCTCTATAAAGTGACTCTCTGCTGCTTTGTGAAGAGCTCTGAATTCTGCCAGTTGGTGTAATCAGACTGAGATACTTCCTGTAAGTCGCTTTGGATGAAAGCGTCTGCTAAATGACTGTAATGTAATGTAATGTAATGTAATGAGATGGCGAGCATGTAGTAACAGTCCCCATTTCTGCAGTAGTATTTAAAAATTGATGATTATTTACACGACTCACTGAAACTACAAAACCCAGTAGCTTGCATAGCACCTAGTTATATAATCAATAATTGGTTCATTCTAAAGCAGGATGACAATACCATTTTCTCTCCTAATTGTGAAGAGTATAATTTATATAGTGTTCTTATACTGGAATCCCCCAAAACTTTCCTCCACCTAACCAAATATCTAAACTAAACATAGCTAGATGAGGCAGAAATAGTTCTAAGTGTGAATTGGAGACATCCATTTATCAGATGTAATAATTATCAAGTCTTATTAAACCTTGAAAGATCTTTTAATTTAAGGGTATGATAATATAATAATAATAACAGAAACACTGCAACATGTTGTATGCCAATAAGAATGAGGCTGAGAGTAAACCTATGAAATGATGTGACATTTAATCATAAATTTTTTTAAGTCTACGAGTGTGTTTTCTGATTCACTTCCAGCTGAAGAAGACTATCAGAGGTTGAAACATTACGAGGCAAATCATTCTACAAGAATGTCCAGAACCTAACGGAGTTATTTACTCTGTTCAGAAGATACACACTGTTGGCAGAATGGCCTCTACATTTAACTATTATGTGAGAATAAGCAGATTAAATTTATATATATAGCATTCTAACACAATATGTACAACAGTCCGCATGAGCTGCGACCGCTGTTTGAATACTCCGGTAGAGAAAACTGAAAACGGCGGTCTGCATCTCCTGCTGCGGCCCTGAACGGAGACGTGCGACCACGTGACTGCTACCGACGGCGAACGTGGGATAACGTTAACGCAACACCGGCCAGAGCTGCACAAAACACGGTAACAGACCTTCTCTGAATGAAACGTCAGATTTAAAAAAAAAAGAAAAGAAAAGAATGAAAGAGGACATGGCGCCATTTTTTTTTGTTTCACCGACTATTCTCCAGAAAGTCACGGTGCCGTTAAAACCATACGAGCTAACCTTACTGCTTTTAACAGCATGCTAGGTTATCGTTACTTGAAGAAACGAAATGCCGTGACGTTACTATTACTCGTATGCCTCATTACGTACGTTTTGGGGCAAGAATGTTTGTTCTTACATTAGTGCATTTACCTTCACGTGACTCGGTCCAAGTTCTGCTGCTTCTTAGCTAACGTTAGCTTGTTAAGATGGGGAAGGGGGAAACCACGAAACACTGTCTGAGGCCAGGGAATACAGTTACAGCCGGCATGCTTGTTGACTCTTCAGAAGCGAAAAAGAATGTTAAACTGCTGCAACAACTTGGTTATGAATTATGTGTTAACTAACAATAATTAAACAGGTCTTCCCTTTGGGCAAAACGGCATCAACATGTGGCAGAAAATGTCCATGAGGCGCAAAATGCTTTGGGGCGGAAGTGTAAGTTGATTAAAAACAAAGTAATTCATTTTCCGCATCTTTGACTCTCCTGATAAAATATAATTAAAGTCTACTCAGTGATTCCAAGATGATTTTATACAAACAAAATGAAGTAAAATGTAATTAATATATAATTAAAATGTGTTGAATTCAACTCATTTTTTATTATGTAAAGGTTACTATCATTTATTTATTAGATATTAATTAACGCCAATCACAGGCCGTTTCTCAATAAGTGAACTTCTCTGTACTTGTGTCCTCGTGAACTTGTGAAACGTCATCTAGCGGCCCAAGTACTGTTCCAATACACAAGTTCATTCAGCCAAGTACGGTCCAGATACCCGGATGTGTCCTCGCTCCGCCCATTATATCGGGGATGCATCGGAGGAGACTTGTGTGGACTTTGGACAGCCAAGTATCCCAGAATGCATTTCACCAGCAAACAAGAGACGACAATGTCAGTTATCATTGTCTAAATACTGCTGTTGTTGTGTAACGGAATTTAGTTTTAAGATGTTTTTAAGCGAGAATGTAGTTGTTAAGACTTAAAATATGCGGTCAATTTATCAAGATAGAGCCTGTTTGAAAACAGCGCCGACGTTTGTCGGAGATATGAGAGGACCAGAGAGGAGACCAGAGGGAGACCGGTGGTGCTCATGCATCCCGCTGACAGCAGCCTGATCTCGGCTAGGCCTCTCCAGATGTGCCGCTGGCTCCGGTGTCTCTGTGGTTAAACATGAGATATAACTCGTTTGGGGGGTATCTAACGAACAATCTTTGCTCTCTCAGTTTACATCTATTATTAGTTCCCGTGCAAACTGGTTTCATCACTTTACATATATACATATACATATTTTTCAACTTTAACTTTGCATCAAGTTAGAGCCCTGCCTTTGTACTTTTGACTGATTTTTTTTGCAATATTTTATTCAAGGGACAACTGAGGAAACCCGGGCCCTCATTGCCTGGCGGGCAGCCAACGAGAGCCTCTTCACTGGCAGGAGGAATTCCTCCAAAAATGGATGGGAGTGAGTATTTATTTGAGTGCTTGTATCATTGCCTGTATGACTGGGTCAGGGATGGAGCCAGATTTGTGCTGTCTCCATCCATAATGATTCATATCTTATTGAAGAGGTAGTGTGTCACTCTGTGTCACTTTTGTTTACTTTTTGTTTTTTCCAGTGACTTTGTTACCACTTCTGGCCTGGCAATAACAGCCAAACAGGCCAAAAAGAAGTGGAACAACCTTAAGGATAAGTACAAGGTAAGCTGCCTGTTGCTCTGCTCTGTATTACTGAGAGAGCCTTCAGTTTCACAGTGTAGTGATTAATACCCTATTTTCAGGACCTTAGGGATCCCCCCACAGGCAAAGGGGTAGAGGCCGGTGGTGTGACTGAACCACCTGGCAGTGGTACAGTGACATGGATGCTGCACTCCATAAGTCCGCCCCTGGTAGTTGCAGCAAACCTGACTGCCACTACAGGTGGCGCGGTCACACCAACGGCCTCCACCTCTTCTGCAGAGGAAGCAGGCCAGCCTCCAGCAAAGAGGCCCAGGAACAACCTCCTGGAGGTCTTGAGAGAGCAGGCAGAGAAGGAAGAGGAGAGGGAGAGAAAGGCCGTAGAGAGAGAGGAGAAGAGTGAAAGGGAGGCAGCAGCTCGAGCAGAGCGATATCTGACTCTGTTCGAGAATCTTGTCAATAAGTTTTGATTTAAATGTGTTATTTTAATTGTAAATAAATATTGTTCAGTTTCAACCCAGGCAATTCATTCTTGAAGGCAATAGTGTATTGTATATATTTACAACAAAAGGAAAAGAATCACAAGGTCCTATATTTAAAAGTTTTATACAATTATTTACAGCCATGCAGTGACATTTGAATTAGCCAGAAAAAGAACATATACAACATATAAACTACCCACAAACAAGTCGTTTTCCCCAGAAGAAACGATCATGAACGAATAATGGATTATTCTGATGGATTATTCTGATCTATCTATCTATCTATCTCTATCATCTCCATCCATCCATCCATCCATCCATCCATCCATCTATCTATCTATCTATCTATCTATCATCCATCCATCCATCCATCCATCCATCCATCCATCCATCCATCCATCCATCCATCCATCCATCCATCCTCTAGTGAGCATGACTACATCTGGAGAGGTTTACAGTCTAGATGTAGTCATGTTCACCCAGACATGCAGGCAGTTCTCCAGGAGCAGAAAGCTGGGCAGCAAGCCTTCCTCGGACACCGTTCCCCGACAGCTCCCTCTGCATGACTTCTGCAACATCCTCGCTGTCATCTGGTCCCTCCTCCTCCTCCTCCTCCTCCTCCTCTTCCAGGATATCACCTGCTGCCACACACAAGTTGTGGAGGATGCAGCAGGCACCAGTCACCTTCGGGGCGAACAGAGGCCGGATCTCCAGGGCCCTCAGGAAGATGGAGCGCCAGCACGTTTTCAGAATGCCAAAGGTGCGCTCAATAATGTTCCGTGCCTTTGCATGGTGCCTGTTGTACCGGGCTTCAACTTGGCCTGTTAATAAAATGCACATAGAAAATGTATGCTGTGTTTCAAAGTCACCAAAGTAAAAATGTGCTGTGTGTGTAAGTGTTCTTACTTGCTACAGGCTGGCGGTATGGTGTCATGATGGCAACAGGACGCTGCAGGCACGGGTATCCTCCATCTCCTAAAAGTATGTACCCAGCTGGTGGATACAGGGCCTGCTTGTACATCGGAGACCTTCTAAGTACAAGTGCGTCATGTACAGATCCTGTATTCCCTATGTACACATCCAGAAATGCGCCCTTGGCATCACAGATGCCCTGCAGTAGCACTGAGGGGAAAAGTTTTCTGTTAATATAGCTTTTCTTCTGTGGCTCTGCAGGAGGAAGAATCCTGATGTGGCACCCGTCGATGGCACCGGCAGCACAGCGGAATGCCTCATGGCCAGCAAGGCGAACAAAGCCAGCCCCCACCTCCTCCATCTCCTCTGGTTTGGGGAAATGAATGACTCTGTGGAGGATGGTCATCATTTCCTCCACGACGTTGTGGACGGTCCGGCAAACGGCGGCTAGTCGCATTGGCAAAGATGTCTGCAGTAACCCTGTAGGAAGCTCCACAGGCAAGCCAGTACACCGTGACCAGGACCTCCATTTCATGGCTCCATCCATGGGCTTTTTGCCGGGGCAGCATCTGGACCAGCATGTTGATGCTGCTCCTGGATAGACCGAAGGCTGGTTTCAAGTCAGCTCCAGAAAAGAACATGGCGAGGATAGGCACATGGTCATGCACTTGTGCATACCTTTGTGAGGACTTTGGTCCTGTAAAAAAAAAATATATATATATTTTTTGGAATTTCTTTACATTGTTTATTAATTGTTATTTTTATCATGTATTATATTTATTGTTTATTTATGTTTTTACTATTTGATATTTATTAAACTGATGTGCATGGGCACAGATGAAGTACAGGAAGGCTACTTTTGCATTGATGTATTGTGATGTTTGTGCACCCAACTGTACAAGGCCTGTCAGACTGAGTATCCGCCTCTTTATGTTGAGTACCAAGAAGACAAATGGCAGGTCTGTATGTGGAATGTGTGCTAATCCATCCAATATTAAACTAAAGTATCAAACCTCCCCTGAACTGGCCAGTTTATCAGGTAGGCCTAGATAAAGCTAGATAAAGCTAATGTAGTCTAATATAACAGTCCTGTATATACATGTTAACTTCAGCAAGGTTATAATGTTACTTTTTTTTTAATGCAAATTGTTTTTCAGAGGTGTTGGTCCATCCCATGTATATGAAGGGTAGACTAAATATTAGAAACACCTCTCAGTATAACGTTACAGTTCAACAGCACCACAAACCAAGCTGACACAAAGAATAAATCACCACCTCTAAAACATTAAATAAAGACTTTATACAATATTAAACTGCATTAGTTTTTAACCTAGGGGTGCCAAGTAAACTGTCAAGTCTACATATAAATGATAGTAGACAGGTTAAAAAGCATAGGATGATTAGACAAACGTACAAAGCTAGAGAGACAGGCTAATATGGCCCGTGCTCCTCTCCATCCTCCTCCGCATCCTGGCTCTTCTTTGGCGAATTCTTCGCCTCAGTTGGGCAACCTCCTCTTCAGCTTCTCTATAAAGCGCACCGACAGCAACGGCAACCACCAGCCTCTGATCCATTTTGATACCTTAATAATTTTATCTAATTTTCTAATGTCTAATGTCTAATGTCGGATTTTGTTTGTCCTCATTCATTCGTTTGATCACCAGCGGCCACCCTAACCATAACAACCTTTTTCCCGCCATTGGCGTTTTATTATATGCAGATGTAACACAAAATATATACATATTAATATTTTAATATTTTCTAAATGAAAACGAAAAAAAGGCAGGGTTGTGTTTTATATCATATTTCGTTTTATTGTCAATATATATGACTGAAGATAACCGGAGTAGGCGGGACCGACGAGCTGAGTTGGTGACGTCGTGACGTTGGTGACGTCATCAAGTTCGCTGCTGTTCCAATTGCAAAATGACCGTACTGCGTCCTCCCGTCCTCGGGAGTTTGTACTCCCGTCGAACTATCCAAGTCTGAACTTGCAAGTTTGCAAGTCCACACTTGACCATACTTGGTATTGAGAAACGGCCACAGTTTTTACAGTGCAGTCAAACATAAAAAAACAACGGTTAAACTTTGCAAAATGTGATTTTGTTGACTTTTGTGAGGTACGTTTATTAATTTAATGTGGGAATGTTTTTTCTATATAATCTATATAAATATAATTGAATGGTTGCATGGGCCATTGCCAGTATCTCCCAAGGATCTGGGGTTAGAGAGGTCACTTTGGGGTTAACGCTGGGTTTTCAGTCCTACGACGGTGGTTCACTTCTTACGTCCGTTTATTTCGAAGTTCCCTTCCCTTCCTGCCTTTGCATGTTTTCCCGCCTTTGTAATTGTCTGCCCCGCCCCCGATTGGATGCACCTGTGATGTATTAAGTCTCGTCAGCCTTGTTGTGTTTCTCCAACCAATCAGCTGTCAGCCCTCATGTCTGCCCACCTGTGTCTGGTTGTCTGATTAGTTTCTTGTGTATTTATAGTCCTGTCTCGTTTTTCATTGGTCTGCTGTAGCGACTGTTGGTGTGCGCCATTGTTTGTATGCATTCGACTAAGCTAATAAATCATCTTTAATTCGTAGAGAAGATCGGAGGCAGCGTTCCGGGAGCATTTTTTTTCAAGAATCTCTTCCATTTGGTGATTTTTTTTAAAAAAAACATAAAATCAAAAAAAAAAATAACTATGCAATATGACTGAATGGGTTCTGGGTGAAATGGGTGCAAACAAATCTTACATTACCGTTAAGTTATATTTCCAAGCAAAAAAATATATTTAATGATGTGTCACTGTTTTAGGTCTCTTTAGGTCTCTGATTCTTCCCAATTAATTTTTCAGTCTCTTTGCAAGAGTGCAACGTGACTAATCCATCCCCAACACCACCATTTTTTCTATTTTCTTCTATAAATCTATATATTTTCGTTTTTAATAGTTTTATATACCATTTCTTTCTATATTTCATTTTCACTTTTTTTTAAATTTATTCGTAATTCTTGTATTTTTCTATATTTAAATATTCATACACACTACAATTACTATTAGCTTTGAGATTTTTTTTATATATATATATATATATTTTTTATATATTATTTTTTATATATATATATATATATATATATATATATTTTTTATATATATATATATATATTTCCCCTCTTGGCCACACCCTGATTGGCCAATAGGGGAAATGCACCAAGCTGCCTTCCCAATTCTTAATTAGGGGCCAGACCAGGTGATCTGAATAACCCTCCAATCAACTCAAGGGGACATTTAGGTTCAAGGATTTGTGTTTTTTTTAAATATTAAATGGTGAACGGACTTGGTCGGCAGTCGTGCATTTGATGGTTTCGACAATATTTCATATTGTACAGGCTACTTTTTGGTGGTATCCAACAAATAAAAAACTGTGACTTTAAGACACAACTCCAGCATGTCACACTGCAACACATGGCTCTAGAAGCTGACACATATAAGTAAATATAAGATATGAATGTGATTTATTTGCTCCAAAGTCTGTTTCATGATTTATTGCCAGCTGTCTTTTTTTTTTTTTTTTGCATTCGTCTGTTTAAACTGTGTGATTTTTAGTCTGAATTATGACTTTAACTCCTTCGTAATTGTGTAATATTATCTAACGATCCACGTACCGAGCTCTGATTGGTCAGCAGGCGGGGCTTTTATATGAGTTGTTTTTAAACCAGATGAATGAGTGAAAGGAACTAGAAAACTGAATGAAATCCAACAACCCTTAATAGATTCCAGAAATATTTAAAATCCAACCTCAAACATTGGAAATACTTTAATTTCATAACGCAAAAAAACAACAAAAAAAACACTCCAAAATAAAAATATTTTAACATGAGCTAAACTAATGATAAAAATAAATAAAAAAAACTAAGAACAATATGATGCATTACAAGAGCACAGCTTGAAAATAGAGGTATTAAAAAAATACTGGGCAACGCAATAAATCATGTTTGTATAAGTACTTTTAAAAAAACATGAAACATGTTGCCACCACAGTAGTAGTGCAGCTCTACCGTGGAGCAGAACAGAACGTGTAGTTGTTCAGAGAGCCCTCCGTCAGTTCTTCCACATGTAGCTGTAGTTGCTCATGTTGATGTGGGTCAGAGCGGTCTTGCCCAGGCTGGAGGGCTGCTGAAGCTGCTGGACGGAGGCAGGGTGGAGACCACAACCCGACAGGTCCACTGAACCACCGGTACACTGCACAAAAACAGCTGGACTGAGAAACACATCCGACATTCTTTAACCCGCTTCATGCACAATGCGTACTCGTTGTATTCTCCAAATTATTTAGCTGGGAGCTTTAAAATAATCAAAATGTAATGTGGGCAAAACAATGTTCAAAAACCTCTAAAAAAAATACATTTTCGATAAAAAGTTATTTTTTCATCTGTTTTTCTTCTACCTAAATGAAAACATTAGACGAACAGTCTTGTTTTATATATATATCTCGTCATTAGTGGTTTTAATTAGAGATCATAATCTGCTTAGAGCTAGTGTAGGACATTTAATATCCATTTTAAATTGCATTTATTCAAGCTGCTAGCCAAAACCTACATGTGCAACATAACATTTGAACACATCGTGATAACAGCATAATTGATCCGTTTTTAGCTTGTACGCATCACAATGTACCTCAACGGAACCTCCGTACGTTAGCGGTTAGCTCTGGTATTTAGTCAAGCAGGACCGTGCTGCTAAATGAAATTAGCATTTGAGCAATTAAGTTTTTTTGGTTGTCGTTTTTGTGCATGACCCCCCGAAAATAGCACATAAAATAACGAATAGTAACGTGTTATTATTTAACTTTTTTTTTTGATTTATTTGTTTTTATTATCGCTTAACGGGTAAATTTCTAAATGTTGGCGTAGGCTAGTCTTAGTTTTTTTTATGTAATTATTGAGCATTTTGTTGCCGTTTTCATTTTCAAAAAAGAAAAAAAAAGATGGAAGTATGTCCTCCGTCCTCCCGCCGTCGTGGCTTACCATAATGTCCGGCCCCAAGGTGAAGTACAGTTGGTTATTAGGCCGTCTTACCTGCTGCTTGGCGGCGTGCGTGTTCATGACGGCGGTAGGCGTGTGTGTGTACAGAGCAGCTGAGAAGTTCCCTTTCTGTGCGGGCCGAAGGAGGGACGTGATGTTGTGGAGGGTGGAGGGGAGGATGGGTCCTGAAAGGAAGGAAGGAGGGAGGAGGGAGGAGGAAACTAGTTAAACACTACACCCAAAACATGCATCCATTCATTTTAAGTCACCGCTGTGTACCTGTGATCTCCAGACTGCTGATGTTCTGGAAGCTGGAACCAACCTGGCTCTTCACATTCACACTGCGGGCCTGAAAACCAAAAAAACAAAGACTTGTAGCAACAGCTGTGTGTGTGTGTGTGTGTGTGTGTGTGTGTGTGTGTGTGTGTGTGTGTGTGTGTGTTCACACCTTCAGCGTTTGCATGGTAGCTCCTCTGAACGCGCCGGGGGCCAGGAGCGTCGGGGGCAGCCCGGCCTGGGAACCCGCCGCGGCCACCACGCTCTTGCAGTTGATGAGGAAGTTGATGAGGGTGAAGGTGTGCGGCCCCTCCACGCACACCACGGACTCCGGCTTGTGGTCCAGGGACACGGCCGAACCCTCCTTGCGACTGCACCGGCGGTCAAGGAGCTTCCGCTGCTCGATCGCGTGACAAAGACGTCTGTGCGATCCTGATTAAAAAGCTAGTAAAAAAGGATACAGTTGCATGGTGATGCTGTCGGGCTTCTTGATTTTGTCCTGGATTCCCATCTCCTTCAGCCAGGAGAAGCTGCCGTCTGCATCGTCGTGGCAACCATCGCCGCCTCCTCCTCCTTCCCCCGTCTGACCCTCCTCGCACTCTTTCAGCTCACAACACCTGCAGTTCAGATCACATTCAAATATGTCAGCAAAAATCATCCGTTCAATAAATTAGGTTCGACCCATTGGCACGTGCAAATAGTTTTCTAATAGTAATAATAATAATAATAATAACTTTATTTATATAGCACCTTTTTAAAAACAAGGCCAGCAAAACAGTGCAATAGATGAAACATTAAGAACAATCATTAGGATAAAACTAAACAAAGAAACAAAATGAAATAACAAGTGACAATTAAATAAATAAAATAAATAAAATAAATAAAATAAATAAAATAAATAAAATAAATAAAATAAATAAAATAAATAAAGTGAAATCGGTAAAATTTAGTAAACGAATATAAGATAAAATATTGAATTGTTTGTTTGTGACAATGAGACGTTTCAGTGGAGACGACACACTTACTCCAGCTCTTCCTCCTCTCCCTGCTGCTCAGTCAGGCTCTGTGGCTCCCTGCTCTTCCTCGTCTCCTCCACTAGAGGGAGACTGAACTCTATACCTAAAAACAGGTAGACAAATGGGAGGTGTGCAAACATGAATGAATATCTGAGAAGAAGTTGAAAGTGTAGGTGACGCCCCGGCTGCGAGGACTCACCTTCAGCCTTCATGGCCTCTCTGAGACCCCTGGTGGTAGGAGAGATTAAGGCAGTGATGCTGCTCGAGCCCCCAAGACCTGCTGCCCTGAACATCACGGTGAACTGACACAAGAGGGGGAAGAAATTACGACGGGAAGCGACTGTAATGTCACACAATCCAAAAAAACAAGAAAAACACCGACCTGATAGGAGCAGAGGTAGAAGTAAGGACACAGTCTGGCCTTCAGCAGACCGTAGAGAGACGACAGACTGACCGACCTGGAAAAAAAACACAAATTAGAGACAAAAAGAGCAATGGAGTTGATGCTGTGTGTGTGAACTGATGCAGCTGGTGTGGCTTGAAGCGCTCCCTCCCTCCAGCCCTCACCATTCACTCATGAGGCTCTGCTGCAGGGCCCGGTCTTGGGCCCACGGGGTGTTCTTCCCCGCGAAGCTCCTCTCGGCGTTGATCCGGGGGAACAGAGGGATCCAGGGCAGGGAGGGGTGCTGCCAGTACACCAGACTCTGCTGGAAGGCACACCGCAGCTCAGAGCAGGACCTGGGATCCTGCAGGGGAACAGAAAGAAGGATTTAGATTCATTTATTTTATGTACAACTTCAAATTTGACACGCACCTGAACAGATTACATTGAACATTTCAGCAAAACTATGAGAGAAACATTCATGTATATAGATTTCGATGTGTTAAAATGACTCTCCTTCTACAGTCAGTGAAACTACTAATGGTCAAATCAGTTATCATCATATCTGTACAAAAAATGTGTTTGTATGTTTACATTGTTTACGAGAGCACAGAGGAGGGAGTAGGACACAATCTCTAATCTTTTACTTCAGTAAATTAATAGTGTACAAAATACTCTGTTGCAAGTAAAAGTACTGCAATGTTATTGAAGTAAAAGTACAGTAAAGTAAACAGCAGAGAAAAGTACTGAAAGTGAAAATACTCATTAAGCCGAGCAAGAGCTTGGGCTGATGTTTACAACCGGTCAGCTGATGCCATTCACAAACGCTGCTGTCTGCAGCTTCTGCATTCCAATTTATTTCAAATAACTTAATCTCTGAACTTATTTGTTTGGTTTTCTTTGTATGTGTGGATTACTTGGGTTGTTACCGACATCTGGTGAAAATTTCATGTCAATAGCACCTTTAGAAATATATTTACTGAGAGAAATGGTGACGTGTTCAATACTTATTTTACCCGCTGTGTGTATATATGTAATTCTCCATGGATTGAGTGTTTTTTGACCGAGGTGAAGAAGCAGTTTTTGAAAGGCTAAACACCATCAGATATGGACTGAAGAAGAATAATTTGAATAAAAAAACCATGTTGTGAATTTTACAAAATGATGTCATCAGTCTCTCTTCAATACATCTGAACTGTCATGTGTGTGATGATGATGATGATGATGATGATGATGATGATGATGATCTACCTGCAGACTGTGTGGCAGAGCGCTGAACTGAGCTCTGCAGTGGTGACTGAGCCCCGACGCCTCCTCCTGGGCTTTGGGGTGCTCGGCCCACGACAGGGTGAGCGGGGAGGTGAAGAGGAGGCGGGTCTTCAGGCTCCAGTCTGACGGATACTCTGTGCAGACGGGAGGAGCGATGGAGGCCGGAGCGATGGCCTGGGGACTCTGGGGATAAGATAAGATAAGATAAGATAAGATAAGATAAGATAAGAGAAGATAATCCTTCATTAGTCCCGCAGCGGATAGTGCAAAACAAGAGACATAGTAAAAAAACAAGATCAAAAATAAGTATTATAAATGAGCAAATGAGCAACAAACAAACAGTAAAAAACAGTAAAGAATTATTCATATTAGTTTGTTTCTGCTCTTATTGTATTCATATTAGTTTGTTTCTGTACTTTTGCTCTGGTTTATGCTCTTAGATGCTTGTTTAAGAAAGGAGATGCACTTATGACTTCTGGTGACTAGTAGTTCTCTTGAATACCTATGTTGAATACACTTATTGTGAGTCGCTTTGGATAAAAGCGTCTGCTAAATGACCGTAATGTAATGTAATAATGTAATGTAACTTTATGAGGTCATAATGTAACTTCATGAGGTCGTAATGTAACTTTATGAGGTCACAAGTAACTTTATGAGGTCACAAGGTAACTTTATGAGGTCACAATGTAACTTTATGAGGTCATAATGTTTGTTTCTGTAGGTCTAATGTAACTTTATGAGGTCACAAGGTAACTTTATGAGGTCACAAGGTAACTATGAGGTAATTTATGTCAACTTAATGTAACTTTATGAGGTCACAAGGTAACTTTATGAGGTCACAATGTAACTTTATGAGGTCATAATGTAACTTTATGAGGTCACAATGTAACTTTATGAGGTCACAAGGTAACTATGAGGTCATAATGTAACTTTATGAGGTCACAAGGTAACTATGAGGTCACAATGTAACTTTATGAGGTCACAAGGTAACTCTATGAGGTCATAATGTAACTTTATGAGGTCACAATGTAACTTTATGAGGTCACAAGGTAACTATGAGGTCGTAATGTAACTTTATGAGGTCATAATGTAACTTTATGAGGTCACAATGTAACTTTATGAGGTCATAATGTATAGAGAGAAAAAACAAAACAATCAAACCTTCAGAAGTGGACTTTTCCCATCTTCCTCCTCTTCTTCTTCTTCAAAGAGGGAGTCATCTTCAGAGAAGGTGAGACACTTCTGCAGGAGGACAGACAAGTGGACATATGATGCATACATACATATACATATATATACACATATATACATAAACATATATATACATGAACACAGTGTAAGTCCTGGTGCTGGTGAACCCACCTTGTTGGAGGTCTGGTGCTCCTGCTTCTCTGCCTCGTCCAGCCTGGCCCTGAAGGGGAAGCCTCCTGGTGTCCCTGCCTCCTCCTCCTCCTCCTCCTCCTCCTGCTCCTCCTCCTCCTCCTCCTTGCAGTCTGACGGTGTAAGGAGCCGTCTCTTCTTGGGCCCGTAGGTGTTCTCTATGCTGGCGAACGGGTTCCGTCGCTTGGAGCCTCCTGCCGCTGTGGAGCAGCGCAGCGGGGGCTGTGGAGCAGCGGGCCGGGGGAGAAGGGCCGTGCTCCGGCCGGCGCCCCGGCCCGCTGCGGCTCTGCCCCGGCCCGCTGCGGCTGCAGGAGGCTCCGGTGCTGCGGCGGCGCTTCCCCCGCAGACGCATCGTGTCGGCCGGCCGCATGAAGCCGGAGGAGTCGGCCTGCTGGAGGGACATGATGGAGGACATGATGAGGACATGATGGAGGAGACACAGACACAATGTAGCGCTGCCGCCAAGAGATTCAATGGAGCGCCTGACGTGATGACGTAGTGACGCCTGACGTGGTGACGTGATGACGTGGTGGCGCCTAACGTGTTGACGTGATGACGTGCGCCTGACGTGGTGACGTGATGACGTGGTGACGTGGTGGCGCCAACGCGTGGTGCGTTCGCTGGATGGAGAGAAAGTCGGAAAAAGGAGCTCTGGTATCAGAAGGCAGATAAGATGAGATAAGATAAGATAAAATAAGATAAGATAAGATAAGATATACTTTATTAGTCTAAATAAAATGAAATAACAAACAAGTTTTATAAATAAGCAATAAAAAACAGTAAAAACAATAAATAACTGAAATATTATATATACAAATAACTTATATGAAAATATATATATGTACAGAATAATATTATATGTACAGAATAATAATATTATAATATTATATGTACAGAATAATATTATATGTACAGAATAAACATTATATGTACAGAATAATATTATATGTACAGAATAATATTATATATACAGAATAATATTATATGTACAGAATAATATTATATGTACAGAATAATATTATATGTACAGAATAATATTATATGTACAGAATAAATTATGTATTATTATTATTATTATTATTATTATTATTATTATTATTATTATTATTATTATATTCCTTTATTGATCCCCATGGGGAAATTCAGGTGTTCAGCAGCTCAACTACACAGAAACAGATAATAAATACAACATATTATACAATAAAAATAAAAATAAAAAAAGAATAAAAATAAAAAAACAGAATAAAAATAAGAATAAAAATAAAAATAAACAATAAAAATAAAAATATAAAAAATAAGAATAAAATAAAAATAAATAAAAATAAAAATGTGTCTGGATAGATATAAAAAATCATGTTCTTATTACTATGAAAGGCTTTTCTGTCTGTACATATAATATTTCAGTTATTATTATTATATTCCTTTATTGATTGATTATCACTTCTAATTAATATGTTGTTAATTTATATTTCATTCTATAATACAATACACTGTGCAATTATAGTTATAATAGTTTTTCTGTCTTTAAATATAATATTTCAGTTATTGTGGATTCTTTACTGTTTTTATTGCTTATTTATAATCCTTATTCTTTATTTAATTTTATCTTGTTTTATTTTACTATGTCTTTGTTTGCACTTTAACTCTTTGCTGCTGTAATCCTAATAAAGGATTATCTTATCTTATCTTAAAAATGAATAAATAAAACTAAAATAAAGTCCTAACTTCTCAGATAAATATATATATATTTTTATTTATTTAAGTTCATGCTATTTTTTATCAAACAGTTATTATTATTATTATTATTATTATTATTATTATTATTATTATTATTATTATTATAGGTAATTAAACCTGTCTATTAACATTTTTAGATAGTTTTGAATGGCACCTACAGTACCAGTCAAAAGTTTGGACACACCTTCTCATTCAATGGTTTTTCTTTATTTTTCATTTTTTTATTTTTTTCTACATTGTAGATTAATATTGAAGACATCCAAACTATGAAATGAACACATATGGAATTATGTGGTAAACAAACAAATGCTCAACAAACCAGAATATGTTTCATATTTTACATTCTTCAAAGTAGTTGAATGAGAAGGTGTGAACAAACTTTTGACTGGTACTTTATATTCAGTAATGAGGCATCATTATGATCATTTAGGTCATTATGATGCATGAACACATCGCAAACTGTCGTATTATGATTTTTGTAACAATAACAAGTTTGTGTGCCACACTTTGGGAGTACCAAACCATTTCAAACTTATAGCAAAACTGCACACCAAGCATATATGGTTAAAAATATATAAATAAATATTTTCTCTGTCATGTCGTTGTCGTCGTCCCCCCCCACCACCACCTCCACCTCTGTCCCTCTGTCACAGTGATTAATAGGACATTATGTAAATGCCGTCTCCCTTGTTAATTTGTCCCTAGTTTGGCTCATCAATCACATCTGAAGCTCAGCCGGGCTGCTGTTAGAAATCAATTCTCGTATCTGTTGCTAAGGTAGAAGAGAGAAGAAAAAAAAAACAGTGCTTTAAGCGTCAAAACTGTGGGTCAGTTCTGAATTGATGGCTAATGATTTTTGTGAAGGGCTTCTGAAATGTCGTGCAGCATGAACCCAGAACCCAGAGATGTTGTGTAGAGCGAGAAGAGAAGGGGGCCCAGAACTGAACCTTGTGGAACCCCCGTAGTCAGCATGCAGTAGGCCTCGTGCAGCCCCATTTGATCGGGTTTAGTCACTTATACAGTATGTGTTGGGGTTATTTTACTGTCACAGTGAGAATAACTAACATTTCGGCCATCGGTGCGACTGGAAAACGTGTCAGAAGTCGACGTCTGAAACCAAGAAGTTGGGAGCAGAATGCATTTAGACCACCAGATGTCACCGGTCACCCAGGCTGAAAGAACTGGACTTCAAACATGGGCCAAACTATCCTCTCACATCCAAACTCCTCCTCAATTAATCAGAATTTCTTTGATCTTGGAATCAAAATATGAATGAAACTGAATTTCACATTTTTTTAAAACATTTTTTTATTTAGAAGGTATTTTGTAGGCGGACTGTAGAAGAAAAACACACCTGCAAGTTTCATGAAATCAATGTTAGAATATGAACCTTTTCAAGGCTATATACAGCCATTGTATCGATGAATAATTACAAAAAAAAACACAAACAAAATTGGCAACATCAACCCATCCGTGCACAGACACGATACAGGACAGAGTAATAATCTAAGGTTATGCCTTTTGTATGCCTTTTATCCAGATATCTGCTGATGTCACAGTATCATACAAACTTCATGTCTCTAGAAATTCTCCAGACATTTCTTTATGATCTTCTGACTCATAATTTGGCACCGTTTCAGTTCATAAAGGAAAGAACATACAAATAAAAATAGTATAATATGTAACCTGCTGGAGGAATAAATCACTTGTTCTATAAACTTCAACTAAATTCAACAAGTTTACGCCCCGTTTTCCTTGACCCGAAGTTCCCATTAATATCCAATCATGAACTAAATAAATCAACTTTCAACTGATTTTGCGCTATAACACAATTATATGGCAATAGCAATCTTCACTCTCGTTTAATTATGTGTTTTATAGAGATATTCATAAGTTTCTCACGGTTTCTTTAACGATCCAGAACCAACAACCCTCACGCCCTCACCACCTCTGGCAGTAACTGGCCAGCTGTGAGGAGTTGTGAAAGTGGGCGGCGTCTCTCTCTCTCTAATGCACCAAGAATGTCTCTCAGAAGAAGAGAGAGACTGGTTTTTCCCATTTTCACAATTCTTTTGAGCATCACATGGCGAGCTTTTTCTCCAAATTGAAGTCCAGCCCATCTGAAAAATCTCGAAACACTTTTGCCCTTTTGGGTGCGTACTGGAGTTCATTTCCAGATGTTGAGCAGTTGTGAAAAACCCAATCGTGCCTCGTCTCCAACGTAGGTTTGCTTCATGTTTTTGGTTTATTAATGCAACAAAAAAACTCAAGATGTATACGTTTGCTACATAAATGGTGAATGGACCGTACTTGTAATAGCGCCTTTCTAGTCTTCCCACCACTCAAAGCACTTGAACGCTACATGTCATCACTCAGTGTCTTGCCCAAGGACACGCCAACGTGGACGGGCAGATCCTGGGGTCGAACCGCGACGATCTTCTGATTGGAGGACGACAGTCGGCCCGTCTTACACAAACTTGATGCTAGTTTTGGTACGAAAGTGGAAATAAGCCAACGATAACCGACAAACGGCGGCCTCCTGGAAGTCCTGTGTTTGTTTGATTTGTCCTAGCAGGCTTTTCTTGCTCAAGTGTTGTGTTCAAGGCCTATTCCAGTATGTTCACAACCCCCCCCCACCAACCTTCTCCTAGCTAGTACATCGGCTTTTCATATTGTGTTCTCACTGCCTGGCTGCACTTCACCTTTATTTGCCAACTTCTGTTTGTGTGTGTGTGTGTGTGTGTGTGTGTGTGTGTGTGTGTGTGTGTGTGTGTGTGTGTGTGTGTGTGTGTGTGTGTGTGTGTGTGTGTAAACTGGCATACACAACAAGCTAAGGCTTGTCTGTTTGCCAGTTGAAATTCCTACAGGTTCAGGAATAGCAAATGATAAATGTGTGTGTGTGTGTGTGTGTGTGTGTGTGTGTGTGTGTGTGTGTGTGTGTGTGTGTGTGTGTGTGTGTGTGTGTGGTGGTTTGTCATAGATACAGGTGGCAACACGCAGGGAAACACCTCAGACGACCAGTAACACAGGACACGAGTCGTATTATCATTTCAAGAATGTTTATAGAAATCAAAAACAAAATGTGCACTATCAGCAATGCCATAACAAAAATGATTGTGTGTGTGTGTGTGTGTGTGTGTGTGTGTGTGTGTGTGTGTGTGAGAGAGAGAGAGAGATAAAGAGAGAGAGAGGAAGGAAGGAGTGATGGAAACATGATGAAATGCAGGTGTCATTTACAGCCCTGGTTATATACAGTACAACACACACACACACACACACACACACACACACACACGAAATGCTACTAAAATTGGTATTGCAAAAATAAATTAAAGCATTTTACAAAACTCCATGCTGTAATGGTTCCTCACCGTGTTTGTAGAAATCTGATCAGAAACGTCTCAGAATCCGTAATAATAAATATGTAATCAATGAACTTATTCGACCGCTGCGAAGCCGTCGTGTTTCTTTTCATTTCTTCAGGAGATGATGGCCTCAGTTTGAGAGAAATATGTATTTGGCGTGAGCGTGAGCAACAAAAAAAAAAGAAATATACACAACAGCCGACGACATTTATGAGGACGGCGTCTCGTTATTCACAATGTTTCTCTCTGTTTGTCTGTCCAGACTACATCTTCTCTCCCGTTCTTCTTCTCTATGTCCTGAGAGTGAGGTGTTTGAGGCGTGGACTCGCTGCTGTCTGCTGGATAATGCACCTGTCAGTCATTCTGCTCGTTGATCGATAGAAGAAGAAGAAGAAGAAGAAGCGCTCCGATATAAGTTAAGAGTCAGGTGACATTTAACACGTGTGTGTGTGTCGACACCTGATATCTGAGCCGTTAAAACCATTAACCTGTTGTTTCTTTTGACTCGGTACCACACACACACACACACACACACACACACACACACACACACACACACACACACACACACCAGAGCACCGATTGTGGATTAATCTGCCGCTGAAAATAGTCCTGAAGAAATGCTAAAACTACAGTGACCTGCTGTGTTTTTGAGAAACAGAAAGA
>NC_072470.1:12533117-12535617 GCF_027596085.1 Anoplopoma fimbria | reverse complement strand
TAGGGGTCTGGCTGTCTCCCTGTATGTGTGTGTGTGTGTGTGTGTGTGTGTGTGTGTGTGTGTGTGTGTGTGTGTGTGGTGGTCTGTCACGCTGTCTGTGGTGTTGGCTGCACTTCAAAGCACTGAGACTGAGCTCCAGTTACAGGCACTTCCTCCCAATGGGGGGAAGTGTGCATGTGTGTGTATTTATACTGAGTGTTTGTGTGTGTGTGTATATGTGTGTGTGTGGGCGAGTTAGAGACGAGTGATGGTTATTCACAGCTGAGCGGAGCTGGCAGGAGTCTTCCTCTCTCTCTGTGTCACCTCACGTCTCCTCTGACCAGTGTCGCTCAGTTCATTTCCACCGAACATGAATCACAGTTATTCATACGACGGACTGCGTGTAAGTGTCTATTAGCACAAAAAAAGCATCGGTTTCTCTCTCTCTGCTGTTGTCATCTGCCATTAGAAATCCCCATGTTGCATCACACCGAGTGGGAGAGGAACTCGGTGTTGCATCAGGTTCCTTATTGACTCACTGAAGGGATTAGAGGCATGTCTTCACTAAGTATCTAGATGACAATACATGTTTGTGACATACAACAGACAGACATTAGATCCAAGCAGTGTCCTGTACAGTTCGGTATTAAACGACGGTCCAGCTCCCTGAGGCTGGTTTGCAACATAAGAAGGGACCTATAAATAGTGCCTGAAGATCAAATGTACTGAGTGTATTAAAAAGGAATATCTTGATGAAGTTTCTTTACCCTAATGCTAATGTTATCAATTTGTTTTCAATTGATGGACTGTATCTCAATATAAGGAATGTTCAAAACCCCATTTTACATCCAATGCTAACATTTTTAACATTATTGCTTTTAAATATCTGTATATGTTAACTGTGGTAGTAGTGGTTATGTTAAAGTGGTCCTATTATGCTTTTCCACTTTTTCCCTCTTCTTTAGTGTGTTATATATATTTTTGTACATGTAAAAGGTCCGTGGAGTGTAAAACCTGAAGTCCACGCCTAAAAGGAGTTACCCCCCCCCAGAAGCTCCTGAGCTCCTGAAACGGCTCCATTGAATTCTCTCCTTCACCTCCCTAACTTTATGAGGTCATAATGTAACTTTATGAGGTCACAATGTAACTTTATGAGGTCACAATGTAACTAAATGAGGTCACAATGTAACTTTATGAGGTCACAATGTAACTTTATGAGGTCACGATGTAACTTTATGAGGTCACAATGTAACTTTATGAGGTCACGATGTAACTTTATGAGGTCACAACGTAACTTTATGAGGTTATAATGTTACGGAAGTGACGTAAAACTCCTTCCGGCTAGTTTGGCCGTCAAACAACAAAAGAGAGAGACGGAGCTGGATCTCCGGAGTAAGAGTTTTTGGAAATGTGAAACCTTGACCAATCACAACAGAGCGGGCTAGCTGACCAATCAGAGCGGATGTTTTCTTCTGCTGTCTGAGCAGATGTTCAAATACGAGTAGTGTCATTTTGGGTAGGTACGTGTTGATGCGTCATTTAGAATTCATCTAATTTTATGAAATCAATTCAGATCATTGATCCGGCTTCAGAAGATTGACGACGCTCCTGCTGAACCTGAATATAGGGCCGTTACCCTGTGGGACTCCACATGTCATTATATGCTGAGGAGGAAAACGTCAACATGTGTGTGTGTCGTTGTCACTCACGTCGTGGCTCTCTCGGGCCGTCCACTGTGATCTTAATGGCTCTCTGGTACGTGGCCACCTGAGGAGGGTTGGTGAACACAGTGATGGTCAGAGTGAAACTCTTCCCTAGGGGGAGAAAAGGGAGAGGACAAAAGGGGAGAGGATAGTCAGCGAGAGAGAGAGAGAGAGAAAGAAAGGAAATAGAATGGGAGAGAGGATAAAAGTGTTCATTAGTATTACGATCTTTTTCAGGTTAAATATCTCCACTACTTCCAATAGTCTTGAGATGACTGGTGAGGGCCATTTTGATTTGGCTGGACTACATTGATTTTGAATCTCTCCAAGTTTGGTCACCAACAGGAAAAGATTATTTATTCAAGACGTATTTGTAGCATGAGCTCCTGTCTCTTGACTCGTGTCTAAATTCAATTGTCAGATGTGAAATGTTGCAAAAAAAAGAAAAAAAGAAATGAATGTGGTGCATTTCCATCAACTGGTTTGGAGCGAGTTAACTCAGCTACAGTGTAGTTCGGTCAGAAGTTTTCTCATGGCTGTCTTAGAAGAAGGCGACGACGCAAACCGGAAAAACAAAATGAGTCAGCTTGGCTGTCAAACTGTCTGAAATGGAGAAAGTTTGAATTGTTTTCACGCATTATTGCACTCAAGGGAATAATCCAGGAAGTTGCCGAAAGGGAAACAGCTGATCAGTCATACGACTTAAACGTTCCCCACATCAGATTGTTTTCGGCGAAGGCTGTTCCATAATCAATTTAGCACATCAGATCTATTTCCGACAAAGATAAAAAAAAAAAAAAAAAAAAAAAAAAACACCT
>NC_072470.1:12518117-12528117 GCF_027596085.1 Anoplopoma fimbria | reverse complement strand
TCTCGCATTTCATGCAAACGATGCAAATGAGCTCAATCGTTTTCCCCTAACCCTCAGCGTACAGACATACTACACACACACACACACACACACACACACACACACATATATACATACATACATATACAGCCATATAACTGATTTCCATATCAACGCTAATCTCACCAAACCATCAGTGTGCAAATGGCCGCTTTCTTTCTTTTAACCCTGAGCTCTCCGAGCGAGTGACCACAGTTTGGGTTACATCGGAGGGGAAGAAGGACGACACACACACACACACACACACACACACACACACACACACACACACACACACACACACACACACACACACACACACACACACACACACACACACACACACACACACATTCTCTCAGTCACAAGCAGACAAGAGAGAGACTGGCAGCAATGGAGCATGAAACCAGCCCAGCAGAATAAACAAGACATAGGAAACAATTATGGAGCTCTCAGTGTGTGTGGACTTGTGTGTGTGTGTGTGTGTGTGTGTGTGTGTGTGTGTGTGTGTGTGTGTGTGTGTGTGTGTGTGTGTGTGTGTGTGTGTGTTCTTTAAACAGATGCCTGTGCATACCGAGGTTGTAAATAGTTACTTTAGTTTTGACTGGTTTTAGTTTAGTCTCAGAGTGCGTTTGCTAGTTTTAGTTTCAGTTTTTCAGTAAACTTAAGTTTTAGTTTTTTATATATGTCTTACTTTCAGTTTTGTTATGTGTTTTTCTTTGTCTGACTGATTCTGTGGCTCCTGTAGAAGAGGGTGGGGCTCCTGTAGGGGCCCAACATCTCATTATCCCCATATCAATAGTGTATTTTCAAAATAAACCTCTCTTCATCGGCTCCCTGTTGGCTTTAGAATTGATTTTCAAGATTTTAAACTCACTTTTAAAGCAACGTATGAGGTTTTTTATTCAGATTTTTTAGATTAAACAATATTTCACTGCTTATTCTGGTTTATGTATCAAGTCCATTTGCACCTGCGCATATTTCAGTTTTCATGAAACGTGTAATTGTGTCTGTCTCCATGTGTGTGTATGTGAGTGTGTGTGTGTGCATCATAACAGTCATCCATTATCAGTAAAAGGCAGTGACATCCGCTCATGACACTCATAATGAGGCATAATGCACCGAACTCACACACACACACACACACACACACACACACACACACACACACACACACACACACACACACACACACACACACACACACACACAGACGTGCGAACGCTAATGCATAAAGCTCAATAAATCAATCAGTTGTGTGTTCTGCGGCTAAAAGCTGCTTTTTCCACAAATGCATTTTGTCTCAAAGTGCAGGAAAGCCGTCGACACACACACACACACACACACACACACACACACACACACACACACACACACACACACACACACACACACACACACACAGATGCACGATGGAACGCATGAAGAACATCAAGACATCATACTGTGAAAACACCGAAGATGGATAAATCGAATTAATCTGTTTTCTTGCAGAGAAACGCTGTCGATTTTACATTTAATGAACGGAAGAGTTCTGCATTATAGGAACTGTAATAACGTAATTAGCAGTCGAGAGATTTTGGCGTACGAGAAATTGTTTTCCGACTGTGATGATCAAAAGAATTATTGAAAAAAAATGCCTCGTCACAGAGCCTCATTATTTGGAGATACGTGGTTTTTATTGGACAGCGTTTTCTTTACTTGTTAAGTGAAAGAAAGATGAGTAAATTACTAATTAAATGACATTAAAATAATAAAAAAAAATGACTCCCTCACAGATTAAATAAAGGTTACATTAAAAAATAAATATGAATAAAAATAAAAATTGAATCCTTCTCGTTCTATTCTACAACTCAGCAACATTTGATGTGCCTTATTAAAAACATATTGACACACTTATTGCTGTAAAAGTATTAAAAGTATTATCATAAAATATATTCAACGTATCAGAAGAAATAGTTCTATTTTGTAGAGTTTTTTTTAGAGTTGAATGATAAAATACATAATGATATTATAGGATATAAAGTCCTAAGTACTACACATGTGTTATTTATATTGTTTTTTATACCTGCATATACTGCTTTATGACAATAATCACAACACGTAAAAAAAAAAAGCATTGCATAATGACTTATAAGCTGAGGTAGCACAATGCATTATGATGTATAATTCATAATTCTTCATAATGCATTACAATCACGAATATAATGACTTATAATTACCGTTATAATGCGTTATAATGTGGTTACAAAGTCCAAAAAAATACAATCAAATCTTGTAAAATAAGCGACCATAGCAGTATTGTGATAATTGACCTCATGAGTCATAATAAAAAAGGCTTTATAACGTGTCATTGAGTGCTTATAACTATGATTACGAGATGTACAGTCACACATACGCACCTTAAAAGCGATGGGCAGCGTCTTGTTGCACCTCCAGTGAGTGGGCAGCACCGAGCACAGGAAGTTGGGACTGTCCGTCTTCACCAGCTCGCCCGGATGATCCGAGATCACCTGCGGAGACGTGAGCGTTTTAGTGACCTGCGCACTCACGCCGGGGCGGTTAAACTCAAGCAAACGTAACGCCGCCCGTACCTCCACCATCCCGCCGCGCTCGGCCACGCGCAGTTTGCCCACCAGAGCCGCCCCTCCGGCCTCCTGGGTGCCCAGAGGCAGGGCCTCGGCCATCTTGCCACCCGAGGCCAGGGCGGTGGAGGGAGGGGTGTAGCGCCGGCCCGGGGCTGGGTCTGAGGGAGGACAACACCAGGTCAGTCACAGTTAAAGTTCACCTTTCTGTCAGCGAAGCCACAGAGAGATTCTGTTCTGGTTCCAAACGGAGATAAAGTCCGTAATAGTTGATTAAATATCTTTGGGTCTCCTGGGGCCACACAAGACATTTAAAGACGTCCATTTGGGAACATTTAATAGAACAAAGGACTCAGCTGAAAGAATCACAGGAGCTACGCCAATGTTTAAAGTGATGAAAAAGAAAACTACAAGCCGAAGACAGAGCACGTATGAAATGAGATGTAAAGACGAGTAAGAGAGCGAGAAGTCACGACAATAAAGCGCTCCCTTCTTTAGGTGGGTTTCTTTATTCTTTTTCAAATCAAGAATAAAGAAAGAAATGGATAAAGTCTGTCTGTCTGTCTGTCTGTCTGTCTGTCTGTCTGTCTGTCTGTCTGTCTGTCTGTCTGTCTGTCTGTCTGTCTGTCTGTCTGTGGGTTCTGTCTGGTTTGTCAGTCGGCCAACCCACAATTGGAGCCACATGCTGGCGGTGTGGAGTTTATCTCACAGTGTTTGATTGAAACTCTTCCACCAGGCTGCCGGGTTTATAACACGGAGTCACATTGAGAATTCACTTCACAGTAAATAATCCTGTTTTAAGGGCTGCATCCAGTCACAAATGGGCTCTTTTGAATAAGGAAAAAAGGAAAAAAAAAGAGACTTTGTTTGATCTCTTAGTGTTAAAAGAATTCTGGTGAAACTGTGACTTTTTTTAAAATAATAACTAAGTATAAATAAGTGTTTTTTTTTGGTTTTAAGCGAGGCAGTAAAGAAAATGTCATGTTATTAAAATGTTCATCGTGTTAAATGAATGAAAATGTCGTTTCACTCACTACAAATGGAACTCTTTTTATTATTTATCTGTCGTTTGAATTTAAAGAAAAGACAGAAAAAAAGAACAGAACAAGGACAGCTTCAGCAGATTAGGTGGATATTTAAAGATAAATGTAGAAATATGATATATATATATACATATATATATATATATATATATATATATATATAGTTTTACCCATTAAAACCTTTCCCATACGTTCAAAAACACCATAAGAGCACCAATAATGCAATAATTCATCATTTTTAAACGTTGTAGCTTTCCTAGTTCACCTGATATTTAACTTGTTCTATTACAGAACATATTTTAGAGACTTTCATAAGCAACACTCAGAGAGCAGAGGAGTTATTGGTGATTATTATATGTGTGTATATATTATATGTATTATGATATATTATGGATAAAGGAGCCGTACCGTACTTGGCGTCCCACAGAAACACCATTTGTGCGCCACAGTGCGTCCGCAGACAGGCTGCTCTCCTCTGAGAGAGAGAGAGAGAGAGAGAGAGAGAGAGAGAGAGAGAGAGTGGCTCAGTGTCTCTCCACCACTTCTTCCTCTTCTTCTTCTTCTTCTTGTGCGTAAAAGCGGAGTCGCGTCTGTGCGTAAATCCTTCCAGACGCGCAGGATTAAAACCCAAAGAAAGGACCCGACGTCCAGAAGAACAGGACCACCGAGGTCCAGAGGAGGTCCAGAGGAGGTCCAGAGGAGGTCCAGAGGAGGGTGGAGGTCTCAGACCCGTGGAGGATGCTGAGGAGGTCTTCAGTTTGGCACAGAAACTAGACTAGTCTAACTTTAACCTCTGTTCTGGTCATACTGTCTCACTTTAGAGGAGTTAAAGCTAGAGTTCTCTCCTGGTTCTCTGGTTCTCTGGTTCTCTGGTTCTCTGGTTCTCTGGTTCTCTGGTTCTCTGGTTCTCTGGTTCTCTGGTTCTCTGGTTCTCTTCTCTGGGTTCTCTGGTTCTCTGGTTCTCTGGTTCTCTGGTTCTCTGGTTCTCTGGTTCTCTGGTTCTCTGGTTCTCTGGTTCTCTGGTTCTCTGGTTCTCTGGTTCTCTGGTTCTCTGGTTCTCTGGTTCTCTGGTTCTCTGGTTCTCTGGTTCTCTGGTTCTCTGGTTCTCTGTGTCTCTGTCCCTCCCCGCAGGATGAATGGACATCCCGGCTGACGGCTCTGTGCTTTTCTCCGGCGGTCCTCCGGGCTGACCAATCAGCGTCGTGTCCGTCCCCAGCAGGGGGCGGGGCTTAGCGGAGCGCTGTGTGATATACTTATATACTTCCTCCTCTCTGAGGACTCAGAGGGAGAAACAACACCCAACAAGGAAATAAAAATAAATAAAAATTTAAAAAAAAAAGAGTTTCAGATAAAACACACTTTTTTTTTTTTTTTTTTTTTTTTCTTCCCATAATTTAAATGTAATGATTAATAAATATGTCTGGTTCGCTCCTCAACAACCTGCTGTGTCTGAAGCCCCGGATGTCAGTACCGGAGACCGCCGGTAGGGGGCGGTCGGTGATCTGGATCATGACACCCATCCACCCATCCACCCATTCACCCATCCACCCATCCACCCATCCACCCATTCACCCATCCACCCATCCACCCATCCACCCATCCACCCATCCACCCATTCACCCATCCACCCATCCACCATCCACCCATTCACCCATTGATTTTTTTATGTGTATTTATATTGTTTTATGATTCATTATTTTAATATGACTGTATTAGAAATTGTAATCAATTTTTTTAGTTGTTTGTTGAATAAAAATAAATATATTGTGGTTGAATTCTGACAAAATTCAATATCGCAGCATTACTGATGATATTTATAATATTTATGATTTTGAATATTCTAAACTACGTAGTAAAAAAAGCAACATTTTTTTCAGCTTGACATTGATTTAAATGATGATGATTTAAAAATAAATATTTCTAATTATTTCTAATGTTGCCTTTAGTTTTCATTACGCTTTTTTCTTTGTTCCAATTTCTTTCTTTTTTTAAATTTATTTTAAAACCACATGAAAAAAAACAACAACGCTTAATAAAATAAAATCAAATAAACCAATAAATTACGTTCGGATTAATTAATTGTGAAAGATAAATTAAATCAAATAGAAAATAACTAAGGTGGATTCAGCTCATTCTAGTTTTTTTTTTTTTAAATATGATAATACAGATAAATGGAGAAAGTGAATCAGAAGAAGATAAAAAAAGATAAAATGTATTTTGTTGCTTTTCTGAAATCCTGAAAAAAATACTAATTATAATAATAATAATGGGTATTCATAAGAAAACATCACCAATAATAAAAACACTATAACACTAGATCTCTCTTATGATACGAAACGCTACGGAAGCAGAGAAAGGACATAATGGTTTATAATTTCATAAGCAACCAAAATATTGAAATGAAATAATTATGAGTAAGTTGAAATTCAAATAAAGCACTGAAATATTATATATCTGGTTTAAATTTCCTAAAATGTATTTAGTTTAACTCAAAACGTATGCACCGTAGATTAAAAAAAATAAAATAAGATTTAGACTTAATTAATTCAGGTTTTCTAAGTGCTTTAAATTCAATGGTATTAAAAATATTCAGTAGTAATACATCAAATATTAAATATGGTCAGTTATGAGTCTTTTTTTTATAAAAATACAGTTTTTTTTTTGGTTCACAATAAAGAAGAGCTTTTGGTTCCCACTTCCTAAAGCATCAACCTTTTAAAAAAACAAAAAAAACAAACATGTACTGGTTAACTGGTCAACCTGTGCTCCTGCCTGTTTCATACGGCCTGGTTTTTTTTTTTTTTTTTGGGGGGTGGGGGGGGTCTGAGTAAAATCAACACGCTGTCGGATGAGTTTTAGCCAAACGCCAGTCTGCCTCTGTCGCCAAAGGGGGGATGATAAAAAATGTAAATGCCTCCACTCCGGCCCCGGACCTGAGATGGACGTGGAAAAGATCTATTTTTCACTCCCTCCTCCAGTATTTGTCTTTCTTTTTTGTCTTTTTACTTCTTATCTTAAGATCAGCTGTGGATGAACTCCTACGCCTCAAAATGGTTTTGCAGAGAATTCACCGGTTGTGACAGATAATAAGACGTTTTCCCCTTTTTTTCTCTCTCCGATGCTACGAGACACCGACGGTGTGAAACCTGCAGCTGAAGGACTTCTGTCAACCTGCAGCTTCATCGAACTTAGCGTCATTAAATCTGACACTGGACATTCATTCCTCATAGAAGCACAGCTATAAATAATTCAAACACTGAGGGGATGAAACCGTATATCGGTGAGGCCTCATGCCGAGTGTACGGACAGATTCTATAGAAACACAGTTTAGGTTCACATAGTTACGCGTCATCGTACATGTTCATCCTGAGACGCTGCGTTTGGCCACAAAAGTTTAATATCCGATTAAAAAAATGTGTAAAAAATGATTTCTTAACGAGATGCGATGCATGAATTCACCCGTTTTGAACGAAACTGCGCCGCCATACAGTCCCTTTAAGACTTAACGATGAAAAACAAATAGTGGAATAAGATTTCCGTTTTAAAAGACACAAATAAAACAGAAAGAGAAGAAGGGAAAAAAAAGAAAAAGAAGAGAAAAGAGGAGTTGGATTTCACCCGGCCAGCCAGCCAGCGTTTCCCACTGACGGACTCGTAACGTGAGCCGGTCAGCGTCCTCTGATCCATAATCAATACCCAGTCACAATCGCCTATCAAAGTTATTGATACCGAGCACCGCTTCATGTAATCAGCCGCGGTATGAAGACCATTCCTTCATATTGAAGATATGCCAAAAGAAAAAGGGTTTTTCAAATGAATCATTATATCATTTCGACTGTCACTTAGTCATTGGTGCTAATAAAGTATTACTGTACATGGATACTTTCAAATACATTTTTTTTTTAGCAAACGATATTGTACTTGGGAATAACCAAAGGCATGAAATATATAGAATATACAAGCAAATATAGCTACCAGCCCTTCAAAAGCACAAACATCTCCGATTGTGAGCGAGCATCTTTGTTTCGAAACTCAAAATCGAGTCAACGTCGTTGTGAAGAACGACAATATTTGAGTATAAGTTCAACCACACTGTTAGTTTACAGTCCTAACTGGTTTGTTTCCGTTTCCAACTTCCAGTTCTGTGGAGATTCCAGTTCACTGTCAGTGCTTCCTCCTGTCCAATCTATACGTGGCAACTACAATCTGGTCCAGTTTAAGGAACTAAAACAGGCGGTTATGTTTATGGTCGGGGCAACCAACACAAGGTTAAAGGGAAAGGTCAATTAAAAAAAAAAGGTGCAATTGCAAATCTGTGACACCTAAAACTCCCACCCCAAAAAAACTCCAAAGATCCCATCCAGGAGTCCTGGAGTTTCCTCAAACAAGGTCTTAGAAATCCAAGGAACTGAACGACCAGAGAGGTCCTTACTGTGGTTACACAGGTCAGACTACCGCTTTAAAAGTCATCAGTGGAAGTGTTTGGAAACAACCAGCTTTCAAAGATCATGTGAAGTATCTCAAGAGAAAGAAAGCGGGCCAGGAGAGCAGACATGAAGGTGATGATGGTAACCAAGTGGTGTCAAGAAGAAGAAGGAGCTTTACCAAAGAATCCGCTGCCTGTCCGGCCCTTCCTCATCAGGTACATGGCCCAGGGCAGGGGGCCCGAGCTGGAGAACGTCCCAGGGTTCATGCTTCAATCCCGGGTGCAGGGGGTTGGGTGGGTTGGGTGGGTGGGTGGGGGGGGGAAGAGAGCAAAAAGGGGTAAAAAAACGATAAGACAAAGAGGGAAAAACAGCAAAAAGGGGAATGGAAAGAAATAGAAAATCAATGAAAAAAAGAAGAAGGAACAATTAAATATAAATATATATATATTTATATAATATTTATATTTTAAATAAAAATAAAATATTTAAAAATATAAATAAATATATATATATATTTATATTTTTCTTTTTTTTTAACTTTTTGTTGTCAAGGGTTTGGAATTTAAAAAAAAAGACAACAAAAAACACTTTCAAGAAAAATCTGAAAACTCATTCCGCAAAGAAGAGCTCCCAGCCTGCCCTCAACCTTCACAGACGCTTTTATACCCCCTCTCATTCCCCCCCCCCCCCCCCTCACCCTACATATTAGTAAAGAAAGAAAGAAGTGAGGGAGTAAGAGAGAGAGGCGAGGAGCCAGTCAAGCTGAATTCATTCCCTCCTCCTGTAAAGCGTAGCCACGGGGGACACGGCTCCACTTTGCCCTCCGGCTCTTTAAAGCTGCTAATTTCATTTAGCTACTCAAATGATTTTTCTCCCCTCCACCTCCTCCTTTCCCTCCCCCCCTCTCACTCACTCTACCCCCATTCTACTTGCCATTTGTTAAAGTTCTGGTTGAAAATTGAGGTCACACAGATATGAGTTTGTTGGACTGAAGTACTGCCGATTGGCGGTTCGTCCGTTAACGTTTTTTTGGGGGGAATTTGATTCATAAAATCGCTAGATACAGACGTAGCTTGCGTCCTGCATCCCGACCCGTCACCATTGACTTCTATGTCAGTTAGCTAGCTGGTCAGTTAGCTAGTCAGTTAGCTAGCTGGTCAGTTAGCTAGTCAGTTAGCTAGCTGGTGAACCATCAACGTGGAGAAGTTAACGATGGTTAGCGATGTCACCCGAGGAAGGAAGGAGGGAGGAAAGGAAACACACACACACACACAGAAGAGGAGAGGAACAGATGCATGTTTGTTTAGTTGTGTCACATTTTATTGTCACATTGTCATTTTATTGTCATTTTATTGTCATTTTATTGTCATTTTATTGTAGAAGAAACAGAAGAGGTCAGAGGATTTTATTGTCAGATGCTGCCATTTTATTGTCATTTTTGTTGTCACTTTATTGTCATTTTATGTTTGTTTTTATTTTTTATTGTCATTTTATTGTCATTTTATTGTCATTTTATTGTCATTTTTGTTGTCACTTTATTGTCATTTTTGTTTTTTTTTCTACCTTAAGTTTGAGTTGTTTCTTGTCTTGTTGACTTTGTTGTGTTATTAATCATTTAATGTCTACGCGCCATGTTTGTCCTTAAAAAAAGCAAAATATTCAAACGAAAAGAAAAAAAAGAAGAAGAAGAAGAAGAGGAGGAGAGGGACAGTAGGTAATGTCCTTCTCTACAAGTTGACTACCAATAAACCTTTTTTTTTTTTTTTACAGCAGACAATATCATAGCAAGGAATTCATTCATTTAACAATCGAAACAATCCCACAATGCATTGCGTCAGATCATTAATAACAGTTCTGTAACGCCGCACGTCTCAGTGATGAACTAATATGATGATGACTCTACATAATTCTACCTTTGGAGACTTTT